>NC_081157.1:54258650-54306405 GCF_012432095.1 Onychostoma macrolepis | reverse complement strand
AGATGTGGCTGCCTCAAGTCAGTTAACATCCTTTTAAAAGCGACCAAAGAGACCAACTTATTGAGTTTCATGGATTTCTGTAACTTGTTCCATGTAGAGGAGCAGAATACTTAAACGCCTTTTTTCCAAGCTCAGTTCTAACCTTTGGAACAGACAAAAGGAAAAATCCTGGGAACGAAGATTGTAAGTCCCAATATTATTTACACTGATGTAGGTCAGAAGATAGGATGGAAGTAGACCTAAGATAGCCTTATATATAAAAATATACCAGTGTTGAAGTCTCCGCGTTGCTAGAGAAGGCCATCCAACACGTTCATACAGTTCACAGTGGTGAGTGAGGACTTTAAAACCAGTGATGAACCTCAGAGCTCCATGGTATACAGTGTCCAGTGCATGCAAACTTTGAGACGAAGCATGCATGTATAAGACATCACCATAGTCAATTATAGACATAAAAGTAGCATCAACCAGCCTTTTTCTAGATTCAAACGAAAGGCAGGATTTGATTCTGAAATAAAACCCTAGTTTAAGTTTTAATCTTTTGCTAGCTGCTGAATATGAAAAGTAAAAGAAAGGATTCATCTATTAAAATACCAAGATATCTGTATTTAGAAACACATTCAATCTTCATACCCTGGGAAGTGAGGATTGAAGGCAGATTTAATTTGGATTTCGAATTTGAAAAAAGCATAACTTTTGTTTTTTCAGGATTTAAAACAAGTTTTAAATCATAAAGATTCTGTTGAAGCGTGTTAAAATCAAGTTGTAATTGTGAGAGGCCTGGTCTGCAGTGGGTGCTGAGCAATACAGTACAGTGTCATCTGCATAAAATGAAATTTTCCTTTATACACGTTACTATCAATATTATTTATATATAGGATAAAAAGCAATGGCCCCAAGACTGACCCTGAGGCACGCCTTTTGTTATTTTGAGATAGCGAGAGGTGTTTCCCTCCATCTGCACACACTGAGTTCTGTCAGTAAGATAATTAACAAACCAACTAACAGTTTGTTCAGAAAGTCCAGCCCTATACAGTCTGTGCTTAAGCACTGTGTGGTCCACTGTATCAAATGCCTTAGAAAGGTCAATAAAAGGGCTGCACAATGCTGCTTGTTGTCTATAGTTTCAATAAGGTCATTTAAAACCTTAAGAGCTGCCGATGTTGTACTATGTCTTTTTCTAAAACCAGATTGGAAGTCAGATAAAACATTATTACTGTTAAAAAAATCCTTTAATTGATCACTGACAAGGGACAATGATAACTTTGACCAGAACAGACAATTTAGAGATCGGTCTGTAGTTATTTAAGATAGAAGGGTCACCACCTTTTAACAGGGCAACCACAAAGGCTGATTTCCAGATGGAAGAAATGACATTTGTGTTTAAGCACAGATTAAAAATATTACTTAAAGGCACGGCAATAAAATTTACTGCTAGCTTTAAAAAGTAGGGATCCAGTTTATCAGGGCCTGCAGATTTTGTCGTGTCCAAGTGCTTGAGGGCTTTATTTACATCTGAAACTGTAATAGGACTGAAACTAAAAGACTGACTAGAAGGATCCGAACCAACAATCTCCACTGTAGAAGAACACTCATATTGAGTATTAAGTGACTCAAATAAAAATCCTGAGGCTGTGAAATGTTCATTGAAAGAATCAAGTATTTTGGTCTTATCAATAATTTTTTGAGAGTCTATCACAATGCTTGAAGGAAGCTCCTGATCTTTACTGCTTTCTGATAATGATTTGATAGTTTTCCAAAATTTTGATGGATTATTCAGGTTATGAGTGGTTTGAGAAAGAAAATAATCAGCTTTGGCTTTTCTAATTTTTAGAGTACATGCATTACGCAATTGCCTGAAAACCAGCCAGTCAGAGCTCTGATTTGATTTTCTGGCTTTTGGCCACACCACGCTGCGCTCATGGAGAATATTTGCTAAATCAGGAGAAAACCAAGCATTATTTCGGCCTTTAATTCTGTACTTCTTTAGTGGAGCATACTTATTAATTATATTGGTAAACCCCTCATAAAAGAGGTTCCAGGCACTATCAACATCTGTACTAATATTAATTTTTTCCCAGTCATAATTCGATAAATCGTGAAGGAATTCTTGTTCTGAGAAGTGCTTCATATTACATTTAACTATAATGCGTGGTTTGGTTTTAGGTATTTTAGTATTTCGAACTGTTGCTACGACACAGTGATCACTAATGTCATTTGTAAATATAGAAGCAGCTGAATACTTATAAGGGACGTTAGTTAGAATCACATCTATCAGCGATGATTTTTCCGGATTTTTAAAGTTTGGCCGTGTGGGACTGTCAACAATCTGAAAAAGATTTAATGAATCACAATAAGCTCTAAAATCATCAGATACTGGTTGTAACCAGTTCCAATTAAGATCTCCGAAGGCTACTAATTCCTTAGAGTTAAAATCAGAAAGGAGTTGCATTAAGGAAGACAGAGCACCGCTAACAGCTGAAGGTGTCCTATAACAACCAATGACTGTTATACAAAGTGATTTAGAGACTTTGAGCTCCAAAGCTAAAAACTCAAACTTTTTAACTAACGATATTGATAGCAGTACATTAACTTGATACTGGTTTTTGATGTAGATTGCTACACCCCCACCTCTATTAGGGCGGTCAGTCCTAAAAACATTATAACCACTTATATTGATTTCTTTATCTGAAACCGATTTACTTAACCAGGTTTCAGACAAGACAATTACATCAGTATCTGTAGAGTGAGCCCAGATACGCAACATGTCCATTTTAGGAACAAGACTGCGTACATTCAAATGAAAAAAAACAAGACCAGACCTTTCTTTAAAATCTGCCGGGGTGTTAAAACCTATAGGGGTGTCTGGGCCTGGGTTTGGCTGCACATTTCCTGACATCAACAATAATAAAGCAATTAAACATTTTAGCTTAAGTGATTTCTTGTACAATTCATTGTTTCTCCGACCAAAATTGGAGTCTAGGGGCACACAAGAAATAGTGGAAAAGTTGTCATATAACACTAGACTGACAGACCAAGTCAACAGTGTCAGAGGGAAAAAATAGGGGCAGAGGGAATGATGCGACATTAAATAAGCAGCCGTATGCACACGTGCCTTTATATAATTCATACGGTATTGGGAGCACTGGACTGGAATAGCCATTCCGGTAGTAGGTGCCCCCAAAAATAAATAAGGACAAAGAAAAAGTAAAACAAAGAAAAGCAAGAAGCAACCACTTCTTTCTCTCCATGTCCGTCGCAACACCCAAACGTGGAAAGACATTTGAGGAGAAAAAAAATAAGTCCTATACGGATTATCCGTTTCTCCGTGGCAATCAATGATGTTGCGTGTCGTCACTTGTAAACAGGAAGCCCGGCGAGTGAAGCAATGCTGCGAGTAAAAAAAAAAAAGTTCAAATCAAGGCCAGCCGCCTTTAGAGCATCAGTCTACATCTTAAAACCAGCAGTAAAAACGAGGAAAAAAGCACTTTCCTTCATCATGAAGAGATCAAGCCCATCAAACTCAGCGACACGTCTGCACTCGAAATCCAGCAGGTAAGCAGGCTCCAGGCACCGACCAGTCAGCATGAAACAGATCCTCCAGAGACGACGAGAAAGTAAGCCACGGTTCCAGATAAATTTCGGTACCAGCTTGATGGTCGTAACCACTTGTGTATGAATACCGTGCGTTTTCAGAATGCACTGCTAGAACTAACGCAGTGCCGGTTCACCGAGGATGTCAGTCCCGACTTAAACTGTACGGATTTGCGTCATAAAAAACCATTGAGTATGACAAATACCGACTCTACATTATAGTTATATTGTATGAAGACTCACAAAATGATCAGTTAGCAAATATCCCTTGAACAAACAAACATCAACCACTCAGTCACGCACAGACAGAAAGACATGCTACCATCTTGGATGTATGTGTCTTTATTATTTCAGTGCCGGCTACAGATCAAGAGCTTATCAAACATTATTGAATGTGTTGACCTCAATCATTTGCTTTCCTCACATATAAAACCTGATGCAAATATATTCTTTAGTTGTATACATCTATGATAGAATTGAGGGGTTGAACTTAGATGTTTAAATTATAAACATACAAAGTCATTCCATGTTAGCGCCATAATTGATTGTGATGAAGTAGATATCCCGCTGGGTACAACACACACACACAGCTGACTTCCCCTCCCCACTGTTTGGTTGCCAGCCGAGCGGGTGAAACAGCCCATGGACAGTTCCATGCAATACATTACTCTGTTCCAGATTCATCCCAATCATACATACTACATGCATTGTCTTGTCTGTCATGTATTTCGTGTTTGTTTGTCATGAGTGTTTGTCGTGGTCAGTCTTGCTGGGGACGCCGGGAAAAAACAGAGCGATTGAGCGTCAACCGCTTATGACATCATCGTTGGCGCCGCGTCGCGCACTGTGCTCAAAATTGGGTTGAAGACTGACAAATACAAAAGAGAAACATAGTCATGTGTATTATTGGTTTTATTTTGTGTTTATTATGTTGAAATTACGTTTGTGTTCATAAAATATGTCGGAGGTTATTAGAAAATGTAGTGTTTTAAAAATGGTACGTCTAAAGAAGGGGCGGAGTCTGGCCTATAAAAAGGGAGGCCAGACTCACATTTATCACTTGTTAATCAAGTCGAACGCGAGCGTGCAACAGTAGTGCCGTGAGCAAACACCCAGCAAAGCGAGTATATTGAAGATACCCTTTGTATATATATGTTTCATCTTTATTTTCCAGTTTGTTGTTTCTTTGCTACTTTGTATTTTTTTTTAGGGTGTTTTGGTGATTACACTGTATATATTTCTTCACGCCATCAATCGTGAACTTTTGTACCTGCGGTGCTGTAAATAAACTACACCTTGCACGAAAGTGCTTCTGTGGGTAGAGCCATCATTTTACATCTCTTACGGACACTTTCCACGTCCCAAGGGAGTTGGTGGTTCTCGCGGTATCACACTGATATAAACTGATAACTGATATTATTCTGGACTACAGCAGCTTGGGAAACAAATGTCTTAATGCTGTCTTCTTTCAGTAATGTATGATTTTTCTATTTCCATTTTGTTTTAACAGTAACGTCAGCTACAGCAACAACACTGAATACAGACACTGCACCAATCTCTCTGAAAGAAGGTGTGTTTGTACATCTTCCTCATTTCAGACTCTGAATTCACACTAGAATCAGTATCTAAACGTACTGAATCCTCTCTGAGTTATTAGAGCAGCTGATCACAAACTTTAACTCAAGTCACGCTTCATCTGAAATCTACATCAGATTCACATTTCATTCTCTCGTACATCACCTACAATCCTTAAACATGAAAACTAATACTGTTATGTGAAAAGATACTCTATTAAACGTCACAGACACATCATTCATATCCAGAAGATCCTAAACAATCATGTCTATAATTATTAGGTATAGTCTATAAATTGAGGTTCAGTCTGTTAGTGTTCAGATGACTTTCAGCTCAAATAAACAACTCTCTGGAAAACTTGATACTGATTGGTCAGTTGTAGCATTCAGTCATCAGATATCCCCTAATATTCACCGTTGTCCATGGCAACACTGTATATCAGACACCAGCCTGATTATTGACTATTTTTACTGTAATATAGACTTCATCGCCACTGAACTGTGAATTACAGTAGATCAGAGAACGAGCACAGCTGTAATAAACTTACTGTAAATCCTCATCACAAGTATCAGTTTTTCATGATAAACAAGGATAATTATGCTATTAAATGTGTCATTTATCATTGTATTGGTAGTTTGTTATTGTTCAGTATTTGGTTAAACACAGTAATGCTGAATGTGTCTCTCTCTCAGTGATTGTGATTGTTGTCGGCGCTTCATTCGCTCTTCTCATTCCTGCTCTGATTATTTGGCTGATTCATAAAAAAAGAGCCGGTGAGTTTGAAGAGTTTTCATATTATATAACAACAGACAAACAAGTCCAAAACGTCCAACAAAGTATTTAAAGAGAAAATAATGTTTCTATTCTGCAGCGCTAGAATTCTTCTGGACTCTTTTAGAAATCAATTATTGTGTTTGGTTTGTGTGTTTGATCATAACTATTCCCATCACATTATGTTTCAGGTGTCAGAAGAGCGACTGATGACTCTGTGGTGAGTTTTGTAGGTTGATCTATGAGTTATTAATAATCATAAGCTCCACAGAGGACTGACTCTGAAATATCACACTCATATTAGTCACATTAGATCAGGACAAGTTACTATATTTCTACTGTTTCTGCTGTAAAGCTCACAGATAGAAATAAATATAACAGAATCAATGACACAATCAACATTTCCATTCATCCTCCTCACAGTGAACAATATGATTCATCTTCAGTAATGTGCGTATATTTCATATCTGTGTATATTTGATAGTTAATTTTCTGTCATTGGTCCGTCATCCTAACATCATGTCTGTATAATAGATTTTCACTAAACCTGAAGGTTTTACACATATCTGAGCGAAACATTTTCAGCTTGTGTGTAAAATAATGAGTCTGCTTCACACAGTAGTGATGGACGGGCCTTTAACAGCTTGATTTGCTGTATTTTCATTGATGTTTAGGAGCAGACAGATGATGTGACTTATACTGAAGTTACTGCGTACAGTAAAAACAGAGCCAAAAAGAAGAAGGTGAGCAAACACTTCTTGATCTTCCATCAATGTCTTCTCTCAACATGACCTGAATCAGTTTTATAACATGCAGTTCTTCTGAATCTGTGTCTTGAACTGAGCTCAGACTGCATGCTGTAATAATTGTGCATTAAAACAGTGACTGTGATGTTGATTCAGGTTCGCTGTGATGATAAAGTGACGTATGCTTCCATCAGAGGATCAAAAGCTGGAGATCAGCAAAACTGCAGTCAACTTTATGCCTCTGTGAACAAGAACCATCACAAATCAGACAAATAATTACACAGACACCACACGAGCAGAGGAAGATGAACCTTATATAACATGTTAAGAAACAAGCTCTGATTTATTTGTAGTTTTTGGTTATTCTCCTCAGTTTGTCATGTTGTTGTACAGTAGCTGTCTGTGTGTGTTTATTATTAATTCAGGATCTGCAGAGTAAAGTAACAAACAGAGGACAGTTTTACTCTCTTAGATCGTTCTCATTAAATCATCTAGAGCCGGTTGTTCAAAAGTAATCTTGATCATATTTCAGCTGTTGGATTGGATCAAATCTTGAAAATGTGTTGTTAAAAAAAAAAAAAAAAAAAAAGGATTCTGAAATCGGATTAGATCACAAAATCTTGGTTTTGATCAGGATCAGATCGTCAGTTTGTGTTGATCAAAAGTTTTAGTAAGATTGGGATAGCTTTGATCCAAAAAGTCAGGATTACACTGATCCCAGCAGAAGGGTGGATTTCAGGAACACAAACAAAGTAAACTTTAAAACGTCCAAAATACAACATTTGTTACAATACTGGATAGCAAAACATGATTGACTTCTAAATTCAGATTATACTGATCCAGATTGATCTTCCTGAACAACTGGCCTCTATTATCTGAAGCAGCTAATCAAAGGTACAGTAGGAGATCTTGGAAAATGGTAACTTTAGCCTGATAGCACTGAATGCGAACGTCCCACCCTCCCTGCAATCGCCGTCCAAAGCCACGCCCCCTGAACACATATACGCTCACAGACCGAATAACAGAGATAACATTACTACAATAGGCTACATCACGGGCTGCTCATACAGAAACCTCCCCGGGGTGCAGCCTGGCAAACGCTGACTGGTACAATCTGATAATTCTATCTGATATTACCACCACCAGTAGGCTAATATCTGTATACCAACCTGAGCAATCTAACAGATGACGATGCCAAAGCGCAACAGATACTCACCCCCCTTTGGGCCTGCACTGTCAATCGCCTCAATTAATATTGAAGGTTTCTCCAGACGCAAGGCAGACATACTAGCAACAGCAGTCAGATGCTTCGACCTAGTGTGCATGCAGGAAACCCACATCGGCCCCGCACAACACCGACCAGCCATCCCTGGAATGAAGCTGGTGGCTGAGATCCGACACAGACAGTATGGGTCAGCTGTATTCAGCAGACCAAACCTTGCGATCGAAGAGGTTTGCACCCATATCACCAAAGGGCAAATGGAAACCATCACAGTTTCCCTCTCGAATGGCTATGTCACATCAGTGTATAAACCTCCCCAAAGCCCGTTCCTCCACCCTGAACAGCCAGATAGATGCAAAAGGAAATATCACATCAGCATCGGGGACTTTAATGCCCATAGCACACTGTGGGGTTATGAAGTGAACAATCAAGATGGAGATGAAGTCGAAACCTGGCTTGAGTCGAAACACCTGACCCTGATCCACGACGCTAAACTTCCAAAATCTTTTCACAGCGCCAGATGGAAACGAGGATATAACCCAGACCTTGTTTGTGTGAGCAGTGAACTAACATCGAGAGTTGTGAAAGGTGTCTTGGATCCTATCCCCCACACGCAACACCGGCCAATCTCCATAACCATCCAATCTGTTCTCCAAGCAACTACTGTCCCCTTCCGCAGAAGGTTTAATCATGGAGGGCAGGCTGGCTGCCGTTCAACAGGAGATTGAAAACTACATCTCCAGCATTCCATCACACCCCAACAACTATAACATGTTTATAGACCTGTTGAAAAGGTCAGCCAGGCGACATATACCAAGAGGATGCCAGACCGAGTACATCTCTGGGCTGTCGGAAACATCTAGTGACCTATTGAAAGCCTACCACGGGGCATACCATGAGGACCCCTTCTCCCCCACCACCATGGAACTCGGAGAGACCCTGCTGAACAAAGTTGGGGAAGATCGAAGGCTAGCCTGGAAGGAGCTGTTAGAAAATACCAACATGACCAACAACAGCAGGAAGGCATGGGCTACAATTCGCCGTTTCGGCGAAGACCATACCATACCACCCACGTTCACAACAGTCACAGCAAACTCAGTTGTAGCACAGCTGGTGGCAAACGGTCGCAGCCAAAACCGGCGCAGACCCATAGGAGAATACCGCCAGACAGCGGTACCGGACCACCCACAACCAGCCAGAGCACTTACCAAGCCTTTCGATCTACAAGAACTGGAAGCTGCAATGAACATGCTGAAACCTGGGAAAGCAGCAGGAACCGACGAAGTACTGACGGAAATGATACAGCATCTGGGACCTAAAGCAAAGACCTGGCTCCTAGAAATGTTGAACTCATGCATGGCGGAGAAAATAATCCCACCGGCATGGAGAAAGGCCAAGATAGTTGCAATTCTCAAACCTGGAAAGGATCCATCATCCCCAAAGAGCTATAGACCAATCTCACTCCTCTGCATCACCTACAAGCTCTATGAGAGGCTACTACTCCAACGCCTTATGCCAGTTATAGATTCTAAGCTCACTAAAGATCAAGCTGGTTTCCGCCCCGGTCGCTCCTGTGCTGGGCAGCTATTGAACCTTACCCAACATATTGAGGATGGTTTTGAGTGTAAACTCATCACTGGAGCAGCTTTCATAGATCTTACTGCTGCCTACGACACCGTCCAGCACCGCACCATGATTAGGAAACTTTTTGACATGACTGGTGATCTTGACTTGTGTCAAATCATCAAAAGCCTCCTTAACAACAGGCGCTTCTTTGTCCAATTAAATGACAAGAAGAGTAAATGGAAAGCCCAAAAGAACGGCCTACCACAAGGCAGTGTACTGGCTCCCCTCCTTTTTAACATCTATACTAATGACCAACCACTTCACTCACAATGCCGTCGTTTTATTTATGCGGACGATCTCTGCATTACCACCCAACAGGAGAACTTCCAGAAGATTGGAACGTGCCCTCCAAGAGATGACAACCTACTACAAAAACAACCACCTGAAACCCAACCCATCAAAAACCCAACTATGCAGTTTCCACCTTAAAAATCGAGATGCGAAAAAAGAACTGAGCGTCTCATGGGATGGCTACAAACTCTCCAACCACCCTCACCCTGTGTACCTGGGAGTCACACTCGACAGGACTCTCTCTTTCAAAACTCACCTCCAGAACACCAAAGCCAAGATCAACACTCGCAATAACATCCTGCGGAAACTGGTCAACTCAAAATGGGGTGCCGACCCACCAACCATCCGCGCAACTGCCTTAGCCTGTGCTTCTCCACAGCCGAATACGCGTGCTCAAGCTGGAGCCGCTCCCACCATACCAAACTGATTGACACTGCCCTCAACGACACCTGCCGCATTATCACGGGATGTATAAAGACAACGCCAGTCCCGTGCCTCACGCTCTAGCTGGCATTGCCCCCCCCTACATCAGACGATCCATCATCGCCCAAGACGAGCAGAGAGCACAGGAGTTTGACACCAGGCATCCCCTGCACGGACACATAGCACCCCCACCCCGTCTGAAATCGAGAGCCAGTTTCCTGCTGACAGTCCCTCCTCTCCAGACAACCAAAGAAATAGCAAGGACCAACATTTGGAAAGATGATTGGAACCAGCTAATCATACGAGCTCAGGATTGGATGGAGAGAGGAATTACCCCGACTGAATGTCTCGCCAGCGGGCATGATCTCCCATGGCTAACTTGGAAGACCCTCAACAGACTACGAGTGGAACAGGGGAGGTGCAAAGCACTTATGAAAACATGGAACCACCAGACAGACGACACATGTAGCTGTGGAGCAGTTCAGACAATGTCCCACCTACTGGAGTGTGAAAACGCCCCCCAGTGCAGCCCCCAGGACCTGGCTGAACCAACCCCATCAGCTGTGACCTGCGCTAGATACTGGCAGAATGACATCTGAAATTGCAACGGACTCGATAATATAGCGCTTCCCAATCCCAGTCCTCGCTGTGATTCCAGTTCGAAGCGAGCGTATATATTACATACAAATGGGATTAAAGTGTGCAAGACGTAAATTGAAATAGTATTTATTTACAGAGGTATATTATGTCACACTTCTCTAGTAAGATTCGTCTGTGTGTGAAGACACATCGCGCTCATGACGTATCCTGTCTGCGTGAACCGGGTGCGCAGTGGTATGCAAATGCATACATACGCTGACAAGCAGGTAGGAAAGCCAATTAAAATGCTCGGACCAAGCGTTTTGATTGGACGACCATTTCTTGGTACTATGCCTTCCACGGAATATAAATACAGATAAATACATTTAGACTAGGGGTGGGACAATGAATCGATATGGCGATATATCGCGATTCTTCTCAGTGCGATAAGATAATCGATATCTGGCGCCAAATATCGATATTTTAATTATTATAATAAGGTGCTCTAAATAGGTTTTCCTATTCACAGCTCTAAAAATGCGTGAAAATCGCGGCCGCGCCATAACCTCTCCGCTCGGCTCGCGGGTGGATTTCCGTCACTATGAGTATATGAGAGCGCGCCGCCGGTGCGTCCAGTTTTATGTAAACAAGGTCAATTTTGAAATGCACCAGGTTTATATTATATCGATCTATCTATCTATCTATCTATCTATCTAGTTTTTTTTCTGTTTGATAAGCACATTGAGTCACACATTAGTCACATTGATAAAATGTGTTTGTTTACACACAGAGAAAAAGAAAAGTGTACGCTTTTAATAAGTACAAGAATAAACTGATTAATTTAGCCTACTCAACATGTTAAAATTGATTTACATAACTTTTTTTTCTGTTTTCTAACAGTTTAGACTTGAATACAGAAAGAAAACTTGCACTTAATCTTTTCACAGGCATTTTGTTAGACAGATATCATCATGTGTCATTATAGGATTTTCTAGAAATATATAGATTATCGCAGAATCGCTGTATGGTGATATTATCGTTATCGTGAGCCATGTATCGTGATTATATCGTATTGTGAGGTACCCTGCGATTCCCACCCCTAATTTAGACCACTTAACTTAATGATTGCTATCAGGATGTGAGGAGACCTTCAACTAGAATAACAAAAATGTTTCTGAAGACAATCACCTATTGCACCTTTAACTCTCAGCTTGCACTAATTATGAGAACAGGTAAAGCTACACGATGAAGTGAGTGTTTATTACAATATGACAGCAATGACAATCTGGTGCTTGAACCATTTGAGCAGCTGTTTGTAATATTATGTTTTATTTGTCAACAATAAAAAGCCTTTATCAAACATGTATATGTATGGTGATATTATCCATCATTATTATATAAGCTAGGTCAAGATAAATCTGTTTATTTCTGCTGGATCTGTCAGTTTTTCTAAGTGTCAGTTGATTATTATTCAGCAAACACAAACTATATAAAAACAGCAGTATTTCCAGCTCAGAGTCTGAATTCACTCGCTCGAGTCCAGTGGACTGTATTAGTGGACTAATGTAGGGAATATGAATGAGGGTACAGGGCAGGGGTCTTCAACTAAAACAGCTTGAGGTCCAGTAATGAACCCTCCCCACCAGCCGAGGTCCGGACAATTATATATAAAACACAATCGATGGTATTGCCAGGCCAGGGTATCTGCAGGATATTGAAGCTTAAATTCAAGACTTTTAAAGACCTTTTTTAAGACCTGCACAAAAAAATAAAAAATAAAAATAAATATATAAATAAATAAAATGACTGTAGAAAGCATGATATACAGTTCAGATGCAGGTTTTCACAAAAACAATAAAGTATTATATTAATTACTATATAAATATATTTTACTGCCTTAATTGTTTACATTTTATAACACATTATCTTCTTGTTGATCCACCGGTTCACATTTACAACTCTGCGTGTTTGCTGCTTAAAAACATGGGTTGATTTTCACATTGGCCTTTGACAACAGCAGACGTTCAGCTGATTGAAAATGGAAAACCCTTCTCTTCCAGCAGGTGGCGCTTTGGGAACGGCAGCAACACACAAAGCCCAAGAGACAGACTCCACAAAGCAGCGAAGCAGATGACTTTGAAACGTGCAGCGCTCGCTCAATGAATAGCCTTTTTAAGTTTAATCGCAATTCTTGTCTTTCAGTCCCCACGTTTAAGACGTCCTGAATTCACAATTAAGGCTTTCTTGTAACATGTAAGATTTTTTAAGGACCCGTCAACTTTCCTAATGTTTGAAAATGCCATTGTTTTTCAGCCACTGAAAGTTTGATCTGTCTGTGCACAGACTCATCACTGCACGCACGACTGCACCCAAACAGCTCTAGAGCTGACCTTGATGTGCCAGATATAAATTTGATTTATTAGAAATTAGCATTTGGTATTTATTTCATTATGTCAAAAGCCTTCACGGATTCGGACCGGAGTCCACTACCGTAAAGACTACAAAAGCTGCACCGGTTGAAATAGAAGCGCCCCGTCAGGCTTTAAATCTTAACCGTCTGTTTTGGCTGCAGGTCCGGGTCCATATGAGATGGCTTCTGGGTCCGGACCCGGCCGCGGTCCGCCTGTTAATGGCCTATGGTGTAGGGTATGATTTCACATACAGCCGGAGTATTTTACTATATAGGAGCCCCCAGCTGTGTGTATATATCAGTGATAACAACAAATATTACACATCTGCATCTTTCATGTAATGATTATGAGATCATGGTTCTTTAAAATATGCCAATGATAGTATACTTCTGGCTTTCTTCATGTCTGAAACCAGTGTGGCTGCAAAAAAAAAAAGGCTGGTCACTGCTCTGTGTGTGTGTGTGTGTGTGTGTGTCTGTGTGTTGGGTTAAATGAGAGCACAAATTCTGAGTATGGCCACATGTCACGTCACTTTATAATATTATCAGAGCGCTGATCTCACTGTTATTGTTGGCTGTGAGAACTCAGTTAGTTTGACCGCAAAAGTTATTAAAGAAACACACTTAAAGAAAGAAGAGGAACTGCACCTGAAGCCACACAACTGTTGATCTCTGAACTCAGTTTGGACTGATGGCTATGAATTCTCACACATTCAGGAGCGTTTACATGACACCATATTCAACAAAAAAAAAAATCATTTTTCATGCATTTATTTTTTTTTTTTTTTGGCAATTCATTTACACAACAGTGAAAACAATAGTGGTAATAAAAAGGGTAGCAGTAGTTGTGAAAGTCTTATCGGCTCCATTCAGAGTCTGAGTCCCAGTGTTCATCTACTGTGGAAACTGCTCCTCTGTGTAACTGAGCATGTTCCTGTGGGCTGTACTCTTAGTGTGACATGTTTCTGCAGTATTTTCAGAGCTGTGATCTCACTGTTGTTACTGTGATCATCTCTGAACCCAGATCAGATCAGACTGATGATGGCTGTGAATCTGCTCTTCATGTGATTGTCTGTCTGAACACCGGAAGCTGATGAGCAGAGGAGGAGCTGATGATGTTAAAGAGAGAAAGACTGACAGAAAGAGAAGATGCTGATGAGTGTGATCTGTGTCTGCTGGGACTGATCTTTCTCTCTTCACTTCTCACAGGGAAACACATTTCTACACGCTCTTTAAAGAGTTTGAACATGCTTTATTCTTCCTGACAGTCATGTTCTGATCTCAGACTGAAATCTGACTCTGAGAATGACCTGCTGTCACAGGAGTTTGATTATGAAGCTGTTATGGATTATTCCTGAATGAACTAAAACTAGACCGTTTCACACTCAAACATCTGATGCTGAATTATCTTCATATCAAGAGTATATATAATATTAGAATACAATACTCTCCACAAATAACAGGCCAGATTACAGCAAGATTTATATTATTATTAGTATTCCTCCTCAGAGGAAGAAGATTAGTTTCACTAGTGGTGGATAGATGAAGCTTCATGAAGCTTTTGAAGCTTTGCAGTCAGATGTGTTGAAAAGTGCTTCATTTCTGGAGGCTTTGAATGCAGGCGAGCGCCACCTGCTGGTCGATGCCAGTAACCTGCAGCAAAACATTATCAGGAGTGTGACAGCGTTACAATGTGTGCTACATGGTTCAGAAAGACTTGATACAGTAACACACACTCACATGATAAACACATGTAAAATAAACAAATAAATTATTTTAAGTTATTATGATTCATAATTTTGTAACTCATTATTTGTAAATCAGCGGTCTCAAAGCTCTTCAGTTCAGCTCCAAACAGCTCCAGCTATCTTTATCTGTTATTGGTATTTCATCCTCTATAGATAACCATACGCTTAACAATGGAATTTAGTCTGTAGATGCATTAATTAGCATTTCCTTCCATTGTGAATGTTTATCTTCTGTTCCTGTTAAATTACTCACTTTTTCTATGGCTTCTGCTCATATAACATACCCTGTGCATTTATGTAATAAGCAATTTATATCCTCACAACTGCATTTTCTGCCTCTTTAATAATACAATTTGTATTATTATGTTCTCCGGACATCTTGGGTCCTATCTGCTTTCTAACTGCATTTGTCATCTGCAGCTCCATCATCTCTGCCTGTATATCACCTCAGTTCATACTGTAGCTAACATCATGACATTAACAAATGTCCTTCAACATTTATAGCAACATCACACTACTTTGTTCAAGTTCATACAAAGGAGAAGCCACATTCATGTCATTTGTGTGGAAAGAGTTTTTCACGTCTACAACATTTGAAAGTACATCAGAAAATACACACTGGTGTGAGAGAGTACATGTGCTTTGAGTGTGGGAAGACTTTTACTACAGCGGGCTGTTTAAAACAGCATGAGAGGATTCACACTGGAGAGAAACCGTATCACTGCACTGCATGTGGCAAGAGTTTCAATCGTTCATCTGCTCTACACAGACATACAAAAAACATTCACAGTAAGTAGATCATCTTCAGATCCAGCACTTTCGGGTCTGATTCGCGTCATCACCAAATGTGACACAATAATGCTGCTTTCTTATGAGTTTCATAGTATGTTTGTTCACTTGTCTTATAATGCATGTGTGTCACTTGCTTACTCTGTCATTGTTAGAATCTAACCCTTAACAAGACCGAGATCTGAAGTCAGGTTTGTTCGGATGCACAAAGAAGAGAAACCTTTCGGGTACCCGGGAGGCAGTGATTAAAGACAAGACACAAATGTCCCGTTTTAACCAGAGCTCCACGTTTATTAAGCCATCAGGGAGTATATATATACGAAAACGAGAAGTTACACCATATCACAAGATCACATCAGACATCTAAATCATCTAAATATGGAACTCTGTCTCTTTGGCAATCAGGCCAAAGTTTAGATCATATCTAAACAGAAAACATCAGCATACATCAGCACATTATTTGTGCAAAAGGGCACAGAGTGTTTCTGCTGAAATCTAACAGTGGCCACTTTAAGACACTATAATGTCTTACCTGAAGAAAAGTAAAAGCATTTTACACACTGTTCTTGTTCAGGAAGCTGAAGAAGAGACTGTAACACTTTTAAGAAAAACAGGTTTATTTTTTATTTTGTTCTTTACTGTTGTTTTTAAAATGACTAGTTATTTTTCCACTTATGATGTATTTAGAAAATGCAGATGCAGTAAATACTGTCGTGTAGCTTTGCAACTGATGCTTCTTTGCTTCTCTTGTAAGCAGAGATGGGTACCGGCACCTGTTATTAAACTGGTTCAGTTATGGAAAACAGCTGGGGCGAATGAATCAATAATGAGGTGAGTGGAGTTTGGGGAATTGAATCCGGGAGATAGTGACCTCTGGTTGTGAGAGGGAGAAACGCAGGGCCCGGACTCCTGACAACTGTATACTAACTACTATGTGTTGGTGCGCATGTAAGTGTTACGTTTATAAACCTGACATTACAGCTAATCAGCCTCTGAGCACATGGTGAGCATTAATGTACAGCGATTAGCGTGTGCTCTGCTATCGACAAAAAGCAAAAGATAGAAAACATGCAATGTTCCTTATGTGATCTTTAACATAACAGTTGTATATTTTGATGTTTTATACTTCATTTTAATTGATTTATGTGTTTGAGTTAACTCGGATTTGCAGATACATTGCACAAGTACAGTTGGTGTAATTATTTTACAACATATGCTTTAAACATTATTTGCAACATAAATTAATATGAATACAAATTATGTACAATTAATTTTAGAGGAGTGTGGAAATCTAATAATTTAAAAATCCTGTTTCTGACATTCTTTTTCTTCCACAGAAAGATATATGAAGAAGAATTCAAGAAGTATTCGTAGCAGTTTGCAAGACTCAGGTTCAGGTACCCGAACTGAACACTAAGTCAATGGGTGTTCTACCTTATTGCAGATGAATTGGCGGTGCAAAATATGTAACTTTACATCATCAAAACGATTGGAACTATTAAATTTTAGCAGTGAGCCATATTCACCTATCTCGACTTCAGCAAAAGCCTGTTCTGATGCTGTGGATGTGTTTTCATTTGTGACGGTGTCAATGAAGAATTCACTACTCACATCAGCATATCCATCTTGAGTTTGGTTTTCGCTTACATAATGCACTGACTTGGATCTGGACTTGCAAACCTTTGCAAAATGATTCCACTTGCCACATTTAGCACTGTTTTCCTTTTGCTGGACACGTTTCTCTTCTTTTGTGTTCTTTCCTGCAGTAATCACATGAATTGAGGCGTTCTGCCTGCACGTAGGGGTGTGATATATATCGTCTGCGATAATATCGTAATTGTTGTCTGTCTCTGGAGCTCATCTAGGTGTCCTGGTCTCCGCTGACGTTCAGGGCTGTAGAGGTCGTCTCTAGATGCTGATCTGGATACGGACTGGATCTGGGTGGCTACGGTGACCTCGGAATAAGAATGAAACAGACTAATATTAGCATAGATGCCACTGAGAACAGTAAAGCACATTAGAATTGTAGTAAAAACTCTAATCATTTACACATATTACCTGGAATGAAAACAATAAACTCCTGGTCTTGAAAGTACACACAGTATGTAGCTGCAGTGGAGCGGTCTGGTCTTGGACTCCCGGAAAAACAATTACAGAGATCGCACGTACACTGCCGTCCAAAAGTTTGGCATCAGTAAGACTTGTAATGTTTTTTAAAGACGTCTCTTCTGCTCATCAAGACTGCATATATTTGATCAAAAATACAGAAAAAAAAAACAGTAATCTTGCAAAATATATAAAATAATGGTTTCTATTTTAATATATTTTAAAATATAATATATTTCTGTGATGCGCAGCTGAATTTTCAGCATCATTACTCCAGTCTAAAGTGTCACATGATCCTTCAGAAATCATTCTAATATGCTGATTTATTATCAGAATTATCAATGTTGGCAACAGTTGTGCTGCCAAATATTTTTTTTGGAAACTTTTTTCAGGATTCTTTGATGAATAAAAAGTTAAAAAGAACACCATTTGTTGTGCAATTTTTTCTAATATAAAATTTTGCTATCACTTCTTATCAATTTAACACATCCTTGCTTAAAAGTTTTCAATTCTTACAAAAAAAGAAAGAATACAAATTTACTGACCCCGAACTTTTTAACTTTTTAATCATCAAAGAATCCTGAAAAAAAAAGTATCACATCATATTAGAATGATTTCTGAAGGATCATGTGACACTGAAGACCGGAGTAATGATGCTGAAAATACAGATTTGATCACAGAAATAAATTATATTTTAATGTATATTAAAATAGAAAAATGTTATTTTACATCGTGATAATATTTCACAATATTATTTTTTTTCCCCTGTATTTTTGATCAAATAAATGCAGCCTTGATGAGCAGAAGAAACTCCTTTAAAAACATTAAAACTCGTTCTGACCCAAGCTTTTGAGCAGCAGTGTATGTGAAGGTAAGCAGCTTGTGGTGAACTAACACAGTTCTGAAACAGACTGACAGTGATTTGCTGCCACATACTGGCACTTTAACTTTGTGTTCCCCTATCAAAAGCTACTCTCGATGCTGCGCTGAAAGCGCTATGGGAACATTCTTTGTTCGACCGGTTGTTGAAGCACGTGTGCCAAACACGCCAAACTTGGCTTAAATAACCTCGGTTAGGTGACGTCACTCGATTACGAACACCTGGAGGTTATAAATAGATGTGACGCGGAAACATCCTCAGGTCTTTTGTCTTCAAGGACCGCATTGTTGTGTGCGTGTGTGTGAGAAAAAAGCACGATAAAATAAAAAAAGAGAGAGAAAAAAAAAAAAAAGGCAAAGCAGGAAGCGAGTAGTTATAGATATAGATATTTATTTATATATATAAAGATAGCTGCTCACTATGGCAGATCAGCAGAGGAGATGTTTACCTCCTTGTCAGAGGCAGCTCTCTGACGATGATCTCCATGCTTTCTGCTTTGAGTGTTTGGGGAAGAGCACGCGATCCTCGGCTCGAGGGCGAGTGCGAGCACCGCGATCTCCTCTCGATCAAAGTGCTTGGCGGCTCGCCTTCTTTAAAAGCTCGTGGGGATCGCGTGCCGATCTGGCCGAGGCGCGTGAGACGGACTTGCCCTTTCTCTCGCGCTCGCCAGATCATGAAGCTCGCGTCCGTTTCTCAAGCGCGCGGCGCTTCTTCTGAACGGGCCGAGGAGACTTCATCTCTTGCTTCTGGGAGGTGGAGAGTGCCACCTCAGAGCGCCCTCTCGTGATGAGAAAGCATACGAGGAGTTACTCGAGGTGGTTACCGGGCAGTCGATCGGTTACACCTAGACTGGCCGCAGGAGCAAGAGACCCCAAGCGCCAGTTAGACGACAGATATCTGTCGGGTGGTCGGGGAGGGGCCTCAGCGACGGTCTCTCCCTTTCGGTGACCTCCATGACGAGTTAACTCGCTCATGGAACAAGCCATATTCGTCCCGTGTTTTTGTGCCATCGACGCCGATCTACTCGACTATCGCTGATGCAAAGGCACGGGTTATATGATGATGCCCCAGATCAAGAGACGCCGCGGCTATCTCTCTCCTGGGACATCATCATCACTGAAGAAAGCAACTCTCCCACCAAGCCATGCAGAGTAACATCTTCATTGGTGGGGAAAGCCTTTCAGGCAGCGGGTCAGGCTGGTACTGCTTTGCACACTATGGCGGTCTTGCAGGCATATCAGGCTGACCTGCTGAAAGACTTGAGCACTGGCGGTCAATTGACGAGGAGGCGTTTTTAGAACTTCGCCGGGCCACAGATTTGTCTCTCCGTGCGACCAAGCAGACGGCCCGTGCCATCGGCCGTTCTATGGCTGCAATGGTTTCCACGGAGAGACATCTGTGGCTCAACCTCACGGGCATCAAGGACAAAGACCGCGCTTTTCTCCTTGATGCCCCTGCCCGCCTTCCGGCCTATTTGGTGACGCCGTCAACACCGTCGCCACTAGGTTTCGGGAGGCGAAGCGCTATGAGGAAGCGTTTGTGAGGTTTCTTCCCCGCCGTGCTCAAGAGTCGGGACTGTCGGCCACCCAGTCCCGACCAGGTCCGGGTTCTTCTGAGGCGAGAAGCCCAGAAGGAGAGTGTGGCGAGTCGTCGCCCCTCGTAGAGACTGGGAGCGGCTCGCCGCACTTCTCAATCTGCCTCAAGAGACCGGACCTGCGGAGCATCATCTCCGCCAAGAAGAAGTCCTGAGGCTGGTGTGCCCAGGACCGTGGGGGTGTGTCCCCACAGGGAGGGGCGCGTACAATTCCAACAGAGAATAGAGGCTCCTTCCTGGCACCCTCAGGGGGCCGCTGTACAATCTCCGCCGCCACTGGCGCTGGGACCAGCGGTCTCCAGCGAAATGTTAGGTGTTCGGTTTCCTCCTGCCACATTTCAGGATGCCAGACATCTAACATCCCCCCATCAAAGCGAAGTGTCAAAACTAGTGCCCCTTTCAGAGAAGCTGGCAGCGTGGAAGCTACTGCCAAATATCTCTCCGTGGGTAGAAAGGACTGTAGAGAGGCTACAGGGTTCAGTTTACGATCGTCCTCCGCGTTTCAACGGCGTGGTCTCCACTTCCGTGAAACCGGAACGAGCGCATTTGTTGACACAGGAGTTGCAAACTCTGCTGGACAAAGGGGCCATAGAACGTGTTCCCCTGCCAGACAGACAGTCAGGCTATTACAGCCGGTATTTTCTTGTTCCCAAGAAAGATGGGGGGTTGCGTCCGATTTTAGATCTTCGCGGGTTGAACCGCTACCTCAGAACATACAAGTTCAAAATGCTGACAATCAAGATGATTGTTTCTTACATCCAATCAGAGGATTGGTTTGTGACTATCGATCTAAAGGACGCTTATTTTCATATAGAAATATTGCCACAACACAGGAAGTTCCTGAGGTTCGCTGGGGCGAAGCCTACCAGTATCGGGTTCTTCCGCTCGCCTAGCCTTGTCACCTCAAGACTTACACCAAATGCATGGATGCAGCTCTGGCTCCTCTACGACTCCAGGGCATCCGCATTTTAAACTACATAGACGACTGGCTGATTCTGGCTCAGTCTCAGGAGCTAGCGCCGACATCGGGATGTCGCCCCAGCTCATCTCGAATCTCTGGGGTTGAGACTCAACGCCAAGAAAAGCGCTCTCTCCTGCTCAGAGGACAACGTATTTGGGGGTCGTATGGGATTCGATCACGATGCGGGCACATCTGTCTCCTGCACGCGTCAAATCCATTCTAAACGCCCTAAAGAACATCAAGCTAGGCCAGAAGATTACTGTTCATTACCTTCAGAGGGTTCTAGGTCTCATGGCAGCTGCATCCACGGTGATACCCTTGGGTCTCCTGCACATGAGATCGTTTCAGTTGTGGCTCAGAGCCAGGGATTTCATCCAAGGGCCAATCCCCAGAGGCAAATAAGGGTTACGCGCCAGGGCTTGCACTTTCTATGTGGTTCAGACCCCGGTTTCTGACTTTGGGTCCCACTTAGGTCCGTGCTGTCGCCGCAAGATGCTAACGACAGACGCATCCCTCACGGGCTGGGAGCGGTCTTAGATGGCCGCCCAGCCCAAGGGATCTGGAGAGGTCATCTTCTCGAATGGCACATCAATTGCCTCGAAATGAAGGCTGTATTTCTGGCCCTGAAATACTTCCTCCAGCAGTTAAGAGGCTACCATGTCCTAGTGCGGGTGGACAACACGGCGGTAGTCTCTTACATAAATCGTCAGGGTGGACTGCGGTCGCGCCGCTTGAACGAGCTAGCGCACCAGGTTCTGCTTTGGGCACAGGAAAAGTTCCTGTCCCTCAGGGCGATTTACATCCCCGGACATATGAATGTGGGAGCAGACTTGCTGTCCAGACAAGCTGTGATACACGGGGAATGGAAACTCCACCCCGAAGTAGTCAGTCAAATCTGGGAAAGGTTTTACGAAGCAGAGGTGGACCTCTTTGCTTCACAGGAGACAGCACAATGTCCCCTCTACTTCTCTCTGACTCATCCAGCTCCCCTGGGTCTGGACGCGATGGCCCATGTGTGGCCCAGACTGCGTCTTCACGCATTTCCCCCGGTCGCTCTGCTCCCAGGAGTCCTGGCCAAGGTCCGTCAAGAGGGGTCTCGCCTACTGATAGCGCCCGTTGGCCGACCAGAATATGGTTCTCAGATCTAATATCTCTCCTCGACGGCTCGCCGTTGGCGATTCCGGTGAGGAGGGACCTTCTCTCTCAGGCACAGGGGACAATATTTCATCCCCGGCCCGAGCTCTGGAACCTTCATGTCTGGCCCCTGAGGGGGACCAACTGAGACATGCTGGCCTTCCAGCCGATGTAATAGAGACTATTCTGAGCGCTAGGGCTCCCTCCACTAGAAGAACTTATGCCAGTAAATGGCGCGTTTTCGAAAGTTGGTGTACGACACACCATGCAGACCCAGCTCACTGCCAGATTGTTTCAGTACTGGAGTTTCTGCAAGAGAAACTGTCCTCAGGAACATGTCCTAATACTCAGAACTTACGTGGCCGCCATCTCGGCTTGCCATGCTCTGATTGATGGGGTTTCGTGGGAAACACCCTCTAGTTGCCCGCTTCATTCGAGGAGCTAAGCGGTTGAGGCCGCCCACTAGAGCGACAGTTCCTTCATGGGACCTAGCTATAGTGCTTGAGGGCTTAGTGGACACCCCTTCGAACCACTAGAGTCAGCGCCTGTCAGGCTTCTGACCCTAAAGATGGTTTTTCTAACAGCTATTACTTCTCTGAAGAGAATTGGGGATTTGCAGGCTCTGTCAGTCTCGTCATCCTGCCTAGATTTTGCCCCTGGGCTGGTCAAAGCTATTTTGCATCCTCACCCTAGTTATCTTCCGAAGGTTCCATTCTCGACCATAAATCCGGTCGTTCTCGGTTTTCTGCCCTCCGCCGTTCACGACACCGGAGCAGGAGAAACTTCACTTACTTTGTCCAGTACGTGCTCTCCAGATTTCGTCCACCGCACTAGCCAGTGGCGTAAGTCGGAGCAGCCAGATGTTTTGGAGGCCGCAACCGGGGCGGCTGCCACTCGACAGACTATGTCACATTGGGTGAGGATGCTATTGCCCTAGCCTATGAGGCGCGTGGTCAAGCTTCGCCTCTAGGTGTAAGGGCCCATTCAACCAGGGGATTGCATCTTCCATGGCTTTGGCAAGAGGTGTCCCCTTGCAGCAAGTTTGTGATGCGGCAGGTTGGTCCTCTCCGCACATTTGTTAGATTCTATAGTTTGGATGTTCATGTTACTCCGGCTCGCATGTCCTTGAGTCGACATCCCAGAGTCATGTCTGAGACCTCTTTCATGTTTGTGCGCACACTACACAACATTGGGGGTCCAGACACTTCCAGTGCGGGCGGCGTTGGTATTCTCGTTCCCATAGCGCTTTCAGCGCAGCATCGAGAGTAGCTTTTGATAGGGGAACGTCCCGGGTTAAGCCAAGTTTGGCGTGTTTGGCACACGTGCTTCAACAACCGGTCGAACAAAGAATGTTCCCATAGCGCTTTCAGCGCAACATCTCGCTCCCGCTGGGGAACAGGGTTACAGTCAAGTAACCCGGGACGTTTCTAAGCATATTCCTTAAAGCAACAGATGCGAGAGAAAATCTGATCAGGTGATGTTGGTTATTTATTGCTGATGATACAGTCATTAAAAATAATTAATTAATTAACCTTCATTAACTGCTCACTTTAAATCATTTACTGCAGCTTTGTGATATTATGGCATCAGTATTGAGCCAATGAGATGTTCAGATGTCTTTTTTTTTTTTTTAAGTCAGTACATAGAAAATGCTTTGAGCTGTGAGTTTAGATGCACAGAGACATCAAGAATCAGTGCATGAATCTCAACAATCAATCTTTAAAAACATCACAGCAGTCTGAAATTAATAACTAACAGTAAGTAACCAGAGATCAGACTGAGATCATGAATCAGCACTTCATGATGAAAGAAGGAAAGCCAACAAATGTGCTTCAGAAACACAGATTTAAAGGGATAGTTCACCCAAAAATGACAATCCTGTCATCATTTACTCACGCTCAAGTAGTTCCAAACCTGTATGAATGTGTTTGTTCTGCTGAACACAAAGGAAGATATTCTGAAGAATGTGGGAAGCAGAGCAGTTCTGGGGCACCATTGACTTCCATAGTATTTTTATTTATTTTTTTCCTACTATGGAAGTCAATGATGCCCCAAAACAGCCTGGTTACAAAAGTTCTTCAGAATATCTTCCTTTGTGTTCAGCAGAACAAACACATTCATACAGGTTTGGTTTTGGGTGAACTATCCCTTTAAAGCAGCAACAGAAGAAATGCATGTTAGAAAGTATCTCGCACACACACACACACACACACATTAGCTCATGCATGTGTGTTATTTCTTCTCAAACATATTGTATTTTAGTAATTCAGGAAAAAACTGTTTTTCTGTTGAAGTGTTAGATGAAAATTCCTGAACACATGTTTGCACTTTATTTAAATTAGGATATTTTATTAGAAGCCTTTTATTACTATAATCACATCCCTTAGTCCTGTATATAATGCATATAGTGTCATGTAGATTTATTAACTACATTATCAAACAGTCTCTTATTATTGTGACTGTCATCTGTAATAAATGCACTGATATTTTCAGTCAGTTTCTCAGTTTCAGCTCTAGATGACAGTAAAGATGCATTGATTTCACATCAGCAGCTGAAGGATTTCTATTACATTCATTTATTAATTCACTTTGACGTCATCTGGAACTGTTTAAATTCATCTGAATAATGACACGATATATTGTCTTCTGTAGATCTGCTTTATATCTGAAATTATAACTGAATTTATGTTTTCATAATTTAAGAAATTTGGAGCCTTGAAGCTGTTATTTTCCTGTTTATTAATATAAAGCTGCAGAATCAATCTGTATTATATGAAGCTCTACAGAAATAAATATGAACAAAACAATAAAAGTACAATTTAAATAAATTTAAACAATCAGATTTCCCAGATTTTAGCACAATTTAAAAAACTAATTATCATGACAAACTTTTAATGTTTAATTCAGAAAATGACACTGAAAACATGAAATCACACATTGTTAGTTTATAGAAATGATTATTAATATTTACTGTGAATCTGATTCAGACTTTGTCAGAGATTTCAGTGAGTCATTTGATCTGAGAATCAGATTCATAAACAGCTGAATCAAGTATTTCTAGACTAAATATTAATATTTCATTCAGCATTGTTGTGGATCAACAATGAACTTCAATAAACAAACGAACTGAAATAAACAATTATTAATTTACAACAAACACTGAACATGTGTTGAAGTGACTCTTTCAGTTCTGCAATACTACACACAATATGATATTATCATGAGCTTGAACTCGATGAAGACGTTTATAGACCATCTTTGATGTCGTCTTGAGAAAGTCCAGCCTGACGCTCTGAAAGTAGTTTGAAGTGGTTTTAAAGCTATGCAGTTGCTAGGGTACTCTGGATTGTTGCTAGGGTGTTCTGAGTGGTTTCTAGGTAGTTGCTATGTTGTTGCTAGGGTGCTATGGACAGGGATTTGTGACACATCACTGTTTCTCATTGGTCAGATATGATAAAGATGATTTATTTTTTGATTTATCACGTTTTATTAATTTAAAATTTTTAAAGATGAATAGTTTAAATCAAGTTTCAGAAACTTTTTCTGAAGGCTCCACAAACTTTGAACAGAACGATTGGTGTGAATTGTTCTTGTTTTGTTTCAAGATCTTATTTTTAGTATTTCCCTTAAGAAGTTATTTACTTATTTCACATTTATTTATTTTGTCACGTTTACTTACATATAACACTTTTTGTAATACAGATTGTTTCAAATCAATTTCTCATTTTAATAAACAGGGAGATGTTGCAAAGTTAATGATGAAACACATTCAGTTTGATCTGTGAAGCAGCGATACAGAAGACGATCGTGTAATTGTTCAGTTTAAGTGTTCAGTGTTGATTCAGTTCAATAACAGCGTGGATGTTGTAAAGTTAGTGTCATTATCAGCTTAACTTAGTTATTACTGAATATTAACTGTCTTTTAAACCTCCAAAATAATAATTTAGACCAGTATATTTCCTCTGTGTCTCTATTGTTATAGTTATGATGTGAACTTCTCAATTCTCTTAGAAAGATTAGAATAATTGTTATATCCTTATAGACAAAGATATAGTTATAGTTCTTGTGATTTAAAAATATATATGTATATTCTGTGATTCACAGGAGATGTTTTAGGTTAAAGGCTGGTGGTATATTTGGGGCAATGATCCGGGGGTCTTGGACAGGTTTTTCTCTCCGTAAGAGCTTTACTATCTTCACACATTCTCAAGACAGTAAAGGATCTCGTTTATTCTCTGAAACTGTTACGGAGATTAGAAAAACAGATTTGAATCAGCTTCATGAGGAGTAAGAGCTGTTTGAAAGCTCTTAGATGCTGTTAGAGCTCAAAGCAACTACACTGAATTATTGTCCTCCAAATTTAAAGTAAAAGCCCATTACAATAATAATTGCATTTCTTAAAGTGTCATTTTAACCATTTGCTGTCTCGTCCAAAGCATGCAGATGGTTATGGATCAGAAAGCCTTTGAAATTTCAGTTTTGGAAAGACAAAAAGAGAAGAATGATTTCCTAAATACATTAAGGTAAAAACTTTTATTAGCTTCAATAATGCACTTAATCTGTTTAAAATACATCTTTAAATAACTGTTTTTCTAGAACTGCATCTGGACTGATTGTGTTTTACTGGATAAAGTTTTGGGACACACTGAAAGCCCATCATTCTGTGCACAATACATGGATTCTATCAAGACAACAGTCCAGTTCTGCACAAAAATATGAGAATATGAAGTAATATCAGCATTAAAGAAAATACTTGGGTTTTATGTGTTACAGGCAATGGGCAGAGCTAACCAAGTTCAGAAACAATGGCATGCCATAATAGACATCCATAATGGCTTATACAGCATTTTCAATTTTAATTACCTACAAAATATTAATCACAAAATATCATCCGTTTTATTTTTATTAAATGTGTTTGACAATATTCTAATTTCAAACATGTACTGAAACAAAATGTTTAGATAATAATGGGTAGTTAAAGGTTGGTTAGTTAGTAGCGCAGCTCCGCATCATCTGAACAAACCGATCAAAACACATCAACGCAGATCATATACATTATGATTTCTGATTTGATCCCTCTTTTAAAGGTGCATTAATAACCCATCACAGTTTCCTTGCGTAAAACAGTTCATTTGCAAATAATCAAATACATTTCTTACAATACACTGTTAAAAATAAATGTAATTTTACAGGTAATAGTCTGTATTTGTTTTACAGAATTTTCCTGTTTTTTCATTATACAGTATAATACTGTTATTTTACAGATATTTGTTGTATTTTAAAGTTCTACCATTATATTTACAGATAATTGCTTGTATTTTGGTATTACAACAATTTTCCGCTTTTAAAATGACATTTTCGGTATTTTTACAGAGTAATGTGTAATTTTACATAAAATCGTTTATAATATTTACAGATGTTTCCTGTAAAAATAGGAAAAAACTGTATAACCACAAATCAACAGTCAGTCACTGTGTTCTGTCCAATTATTTCGACAAAATGTTATTTTGATGCTTCGGAAACATTTGATTTGTTTAAAGTTTCATGCCAGAAAGTATAGTATTGCAGCAGCATCTATGGGCGTTCTTTATTATAAATCACTGCATTAAAAATGAACAGTGAGGTTACAGTGTACCCTTGCCTATTTACTAAATCATTTATACTATATTCAAAGAAATGCTAAATAAATGATGTAATATCTGTTCTAAGCAGTAGTATAATGTTGCCTATTCAAATAAAGATTAGTGCAAAGATTTAACAAATACCAGCAAATATTTACACAGCATAATTGAATCAGCTTTATTTCAACTCAATAAAATAGTTAATAACCTCCAAACTTTTAGAAAATATCGCGCTCTTTCATTGAGCCTGTTTTTCGATAACTCATGCCAACCGATCACCGACTGAGGGAAGTCTTTCATACTATTAATATATTAATATGCAGCACGCGTCTTTCAAATTTGTTTTCCATTTGTTTTAATGCAAGAAAGATCAGTTGAGCTCAAAACAAGCTTTAGTAAACTTGTTATTCATATTAAAGTCCGTTCAAGTGCATGAATTCTGCTCATATGGCAGTAACTTATCAGCCAAGTTTTGAAACTATTAAATGGCGGGACATTTTGAAACGCTGAACGTGGCTGATGTCTGATGTTAAATTGTCATTACATATCGGATTGTTAGTTATAAAAAGCACACCTATCCAGTTACGCCCCTATGTAGTAATATGATGCAGCTAAGTCAAAGTAAATAATATAAATTTCTCTAAATGTTCATATAGATTTTGCTAAAATAACATGGCAGACCAAGACATCACCCAGTCAGCAAATTTCCTTTGGCGCGGATCTGGCCCAAATCAACAGCTAAAGTGTGTCCCAGATTAGTTTGTGTTCGCCGGCCCAAAACTGGTCCATATCTTTTTAGCCAGAACTGAACCAAAACAGTGCCATAACCCAACCCAGAGTGAGCCAAATAATAAAAGCAGACGCGGCTGATAGATGGCCCTTATCTGGTATTCTTATATGGCTGAGTTCTGTAAAGGGCTGACGGCCCACATGTGGCTGAAACACCAAAAGCCATTATTCAACCATATTTACACCACACCTATCTTTTTCATTTAAAATATTCATTACACAGTAAATCTTAAACACAAAAATGGATTCACACTCATTTAATTATTATTATTATTTTTTTTATAGTATTTTAATCAGTGCTGGACTGGGACAAAAAATCGGCCCTGGCGGCCCACCACCATATATATACACTACCATTCAAAAGTTTTTGAACAGTAAGATTTTTCATTATTTTTTTTGAAAGAAGTCTCTTCTGCTCACCAAGCCTGCATTTATTTGATCCTAAATACAGCAAAAACAGTAATATTGTGAAATATTTTTACTATTTAAAATAACTGTTTTCTATTTGAATATATTTTCAAATGTAATTTATTCCTGTGATCAAAGATGAATTTTCAGCATCATTACTCCAGTCACATGATCCTTCAGAAATCATTCTAATATACTGATTCGCTGCTCAAGAAATATTTATTATTATTATTATTATTATTATTATTATTATTATTATTATCAATATTTATATAATCCCCCCCCCCAATGGATTCTTTGATGAATAGAAAGATCTGAAGATCAGCATTTATCTGAAATAAAAAGCTTTTGTAACATTATACAATACACCATTCAAAAGATTGAGTCAGCATAATTTCTTTTGTTTTTGGGAAAGAAATTATGGAAATGAATACTTTTATTTAGCAAGGATGCTTTAAATTGATCAAAAATGATGATAAAGACATTTATAATGTTACAAAAGATGGGACTGGAGTAATGATGCTGAAAATTCAGCTTTGATCACAGGAATAAATTACATTTTAAAATATATTCAAATAGAAAGCAGTTATTTTAAATAGTAAAAATATTTCACAATATTACTGTTTTTGCTGTATTTTGGATCAAATAAATGCAGGCTTGGTGAGCAGAAGAGACTTCTTTCAAAAAAAATGATGAAAAATCTTAGTTCAAACCCTTTTGAATGGTAGTGTGTATATATATGGTGGTGGGCCGCCAGGACCAAAAAATGCCAGGGCCGATTTTTTGTCCCAGTCCAGCCCTGATCATCACGGTCGCGGATGACAACATGCAGATCAACACTGTTCATGTATCGCAGGGTACGATTAAATTAATGTACATTTAATCAGTTTAATATGGAGAGGCACTGAAATGTAGACCTTCGTTTATGTGTTTTTGACCAACACTGTACAAGACACGAGAACAGTCCGCTATTTAGGTTTGTACGTTAGCATGGACTCACTAACTTTAACGCTAGTTTTAGCCAGAGATACCTTGCTAAAGCACAAGATAACATTAACGTTCTGCTTGAGCAGATGAAAACTGTAACTTAATGAGTGTATGACAACCAGAAAATGAACGTGTTTGTCTTAATTTGTATTGGGGTGAATACTTAGGGACATTTTGCTCTGTTTTGTTTGGATTCAGGAAATGTAATAAAATAAATGATATTGCCCATCCTCTCAGGATACCTGGAATCAGTGTTACAAGTACCACAGGCACATCGTTTTTCCATTTTTGAAGCATAAACCCCATAAAACCGATGCGAGCTTCGGATCTTCCAATGTTTCTCTATGGCGCTGAAACCTACAGATGTCCGAGTTCTGCTCCCCGTGCAACTGATACTCGACTGTCATTGGCTAGTCTGCGTTCGAGGGGAGGGGCTTACCGATAGGTCAATTTGTGTCTCTGCCTTTAAATAAACTCAATTATTTACATTTACATTTAGTCATTTTGCAGACGCTTTTATCCAAAGCGACTTACAATTGGGGAATACATAAAGCGATTCATCTTGAAGAGCCAATCAGACAGAGGAAGTGCTTGTAACACCAAGTCTCAGGCATTGTTTAAATAAGTACAAGCTAGCAAGGGAAGGAATAAATAAGGAGAAAGAGGTTTTTTTTTTTTTTTTTTTTATGTGTAAGGTGAAGTCAAGTAGTGTCGAAAGAGATGAGTTTTCAGCTGTTGCTTGAAGATTGACAGGGATCCAGCACTCCGGATATGGGTGGGAAGATCATTCCACCAGCCAGGAATGGTGAACGAGAATGTTCTGGAGAGTGATTTTGAGCCTCTTTGTGATGGTACCACGAGGCGTCGCTCACTAGCAGATCTCAGATTTCTGGAGGGGATGTAGATTCTTAATAGTGAGTGCATGTAGGCGGGTGCTGAGCCTGTGGTTGTTCTATGAGCAAGCATCAGTGTCTTGAACTTGATGCGAGCTGCGACTCGTAGCCAATGCAATGAGATAAAGAGAGGTGTAACATGGGCTCTATTGGGTTCCTTGAAGACCAGTCGTGCCGCCGCATTCTGAATCATTTGTAGAGGTTTGACTGTGTTTGATGGAAGTCCAGCCAGAAGAGCATTGCAGTAGTCCAGCCTAGAAATGACAAGGGCCTGGACAAGAAGTTGTGCAGCATGCTCCGTCAGAAAGGGCCTGATCTTTCTGATGTTGTGTAGTGCAAACCTGCAAGATCGAGCAGTCTTTGCAATGTGGTCTTTGAAGGTCAGCTGGTCATCAAAGATTACACCAAGATTTCTGACCGAAGTTGATGGGGTAATTGTTGATGAACCTAACTCGATCGTGATGTCATGCTGTAGAGTCGGAGCGGCGGGAAAGATAAGAAGCTCAGTCTTTGCCAGGTTGAGCTGAAGGTGATATTCTTTCATCCATGACGAGATGTCCACCAGGCAACCTGAGATCCTTGCAGCTACCGTTGGATCATCTGGTTGAAAGAGAGATAGAGCTGTGTGTCATCAGCATAGCAGTGGTAGGAGAATCCATGTGCCTGTATGATGGGACCCAGTGATGTAGTGTATATTACATAATTATAATTACAATTTTCTTAAGGATAAAAAATCTCAGCAAATGCTATACAATAGGGAGCCCTATTAGAGCACATCACTTTGCACATTGCAATTTTCTAGCAACAAGCTGTGGACACTGAATGGCTTGCCTGAGGTAAAGGTATTGCTGTTTTATTGGCATTTCTCCACGGTTGAAAAACTGATTGAGATTAAGTGACATGAGCGTGTTTATTTGATAAACTTTACAGACACAAATCTCATGTTTCTGTCGTGAGAACTATTACATTTATTTGATCAATAACACAATTATCTAATGTAATATTAACATTACAAATTATGCAGCATTGCCATCATTTTGGCACCAACTCATTAACATCAGATTAATGTTTAACTCATTTTACTAAAAACTGTGTAATTGTCAGTGTTCAGTCACACTACATGTTTCATTCCATTGATTTCCAATAAAACACAAACGATTCCAATAAAACACAAACGATTCCATTAAAACACAAACGATTCCATTAAAACACAACGACAAAAACAATTGCGGGAGACTGGAACGTTTGACCTGCAAATTTAAGATGTATGAGCTAGAAGTTACTTCACATATAAGCTGTGTGATTGTTATCAGACCATAATACCTTAATTGTTGTTTTAATGATGTGCAAACTGACGTTATTGAATATGTCCTCACTTTGCCAAAAACAAATAAAAGCACATCTTGAGAGTCCATTCATAAAGACAGTCACTCGCTCAGTTTCTAAATGAATGAGTCGTTGAATGAATCGTTTGAGTCAATGATCCATCAATTCATTCATTTATAAAGACAGTCAATCACTCGATGGGTTGAGTGAACAATTCAATGCATCACTCATTAAGACAGGGACTTTATGCCACCTACTGGTGGTTTAGTGTCATATTTATTTATCCTAAACAAGCCAAGACCAGCACAAAAACACAATCAGCACAATATCCTGCAAGTATCATTATAGAAAAACTCACTTAAACATATTGAGAGAAAAAAATTCCCTTTTTTATTTTTCAAAATCACACTGTGGGCTCTCAGCAGAATTAAAAGAACGCAAAAAAAAAAATATCAGTTTTTAATATATCTGTTACTGGATCCAGATGTCAAATTTTAGAGTCTGCATCAAACTAAATTTACAAAAGTTATTTTTTAATAGAAAATCAATTAAATGCAAGTGTCTATATGTTTCAAATAACTTTTGTGAAAACATGTCAAAATATAGATGAAATAATGTATCATCATCATTCAGCATAACAGATATATTTATATAAAACAACACAGTTATTCTGACCTGTACTTATTAAAATATGTAAAAGAAAAAGTGATCATGTAGCGGGTTGTAGTACTTATAATTTAGATCGTCACGGTATAGGCCAATCAGAAAATCAGAAGCCTAGTATGTTCGACTATGGAGGTGGAGGGTATTTGCTGAAGGACGACAGAAAGCCACAATTGAGGTAAATATATAGAATATTAATGACTTTTTTTTTCTTTAACTGCAGGCCTTTCCCTTCTTAAAAGTAAACACTTACAATAAAATAAATAAAACAAATAATTCAAAGTAAATTACATCATTACAATGAAAATAAATAAAAGGGCAAATCACTTTGATAGGATCACTGTCAGTTTCACTTGTCAGTTTACATTTACCATGTACTCAACAGGAGAATGACAACAGTTTCTTCAGATTCAACAACTATTTTGTGATATCACACAATGAGTTCGATTTCCAAATGTTCCCAAACTGATATCAGTTCCTTCTTCAAATTATCTCAGACAGTTCTCAGTCCCGTATAGGAAAAACAGAGTCTCTTCTTCTTCTTCTCTTATTTTCTCCGTCTTCTCCCTTCTCAGGTCTTGCACAATCTGCCGTGTCAGCAAGTGGGCGGTCCCCACCAACAGAATTCCGATTGGCTAACCAATAACTTGTTTACACATTACAAATTATTATTTTTTCCAAACTATCTATTTTATGGAAAGTATTTGTTAATACAACAAATCTTAAATTTTCTACTTTTGTGAAACCTCATTAATTTAAATTAATATATAAATTATAACCCTTAAGTAGTCTGGGTTACAATCATATTATATTTTATTATATTTTAAATGATTAAAAGTTCTTGCTAACAATTGGCTAAAACCTAGTGGTGTGAAGGATAGTGGCAAATATAAAGTATTTGAATATGTCCTCAAATGATTTTTGCTCTAAATATGCCTTATTTTTATTTATGTATTGCTATAAAATAAATAAAATAAAAATAAAAAACTTTTGTCTTTGACTCATATACTAATTGACACATTTAACCCTCTGGGGTCTACATCTGTCTATCATTAAAAAACTGATGCTAATTACCAAACTTAAATTATTAATTCAAACATTATTCTGTTTCTTTATTAAAATAACAGCAGATATCTAGGAAGAAAAAAATGCACTCAGTCTGTTGACAATGAAACGAGCTTTAAATGAGCATTTTCAGGAGATCTGAAGACATCAGCATAATAAATGAGGTGAAAACAGGAACTATTGACATGAAATAAAGAGTGTTTTCAGCAGCTGTTAATATTGATGAGTCTCAGACGATCAACACTCATTCAACAAGACATTCAGGATCATCAGCAGATCATCTCACTTTATTCTGAGTGTTTCTGTTAGAAACTGATTATAAGAGTCAGGATAGAAGATAAAAGCCTATAAAACATGCTCTACTGAAAGATAATACTGTTATTATCACAATATGACATGAAACATCAATAACAACACAAACACTAATGACACTCATCTTCATCAACCACTACAGGTTACAGCAGTCCATATGAATCTAAATATAGTCTGCTTTTATGATAACTATACATTCATTTCAATAATCAACTTAGATCAAAGAAGACAAAGATCATAAACCTTTTAAAATAAAGCGGCACGAGGAATATTTATTGTTTCCATTGTCAAACTTTACTCATATTTATCTATATTAACATAGATTTAAAATGTGTCGCGTGGCTCATTATAGGCTCAGCGTAAAGTATTTATCAGTTTCTGTTCCAGTATATTTTAACAATGTAAAGTAACAAATCTGATCTGTCAAAGATGTCAGAAGAGTAGAAATAACATCACAGCAGAAACACTTGAGATAGATTCTTCAGTGAAGCTCCTCCCACAAGAATCACATCATCAGTGAAGCTCCGCCCAGAAGAATCACATCATCAGTGAAGCTCCTCCCACAAGAATCACATCATCAGTGAAGCTCCGCCCAGAAGAATCACATCATCAGTGAAGCTCCGCCCACAGTAATTCAGCAATAAATGCTGGAATATTCCCATCAGTTTACAAGTGAAGACGAGCATCAGAGCATCAGGAAGAGCATGGACACAAAGTGCGTACGCTATTCTCTGTCATCAGTAACGCATGGATATGCGGTTTCTGTTCAAATCAAAGCAATGAATAGTGCATTTATTATAGCAGCTGTAGAGTTTCAGAGCTGTGAGGTTTGGAAACATGTGAGAACTCAGTTAGTTTGACCGCAGTAGAGCTGAGATCATCTCTGAACCCAGATTACACTGATGATGATGATGATGGTGATGATGATGCTGTTTCACACATTCAGACCTCAGATAGATAGACAGATAGACAGATAGGAGAGAGAGAGACTGATCAGCCACTCTAAGATGAGCTCCTGAAAAATCATAAAAAATTAAACCAAAAAGTGAGACAGAGAGCGAGATAACGACAACAAACAAGTACAAACAACAGAGGAACAACTTGGATTCCTGGAAAGACTGATTTTCTTCTTGAAAAACATGTTTAAAACAAGAAAGAAGATTGTAAACTGTGGATTAGCATCTGGCTGCTGGATCACCGCTCTATCAGCTAACTGCAGATTTCCCTCCAAAACTCCTGTTAAAGGAGCTCCAGCTGAAAAACTTCTCACTATTGTTGATCTTCAGGAACTAAACAGAGAGGGGAGCTCTCTCTGGCACAAACCTTTAACACAAAATGTATATATATATATATATATATATTTACTTTATTCTAGTAAAATCTCTCATTATTACATGCTAAAAGCTAAAGCTAGCTGCAGCGTTGGCTCAGTCTGATCACCATGGCAACCCTGGCTCAAGCAGAGTGCACGTGTTACCCAGAGAAGTGCAGAAGTGTACAGGCCAGACAAAACACAGAGAAGACTCTCAGAGACAATCCTGATGTACTGTACGCTGACTACATTCAGCTCAATGGCAAGAGAATTAAGAACAACCTCATCTTCCGCACCACTACGATTAATGCCTGGAAACTTCCATCTGTGAGGAATACAAGCACATTCTTAAAGAAGGAATAGTTCGAGGTGGAAGATTAACTATACGTAAAGATGAAATGCTGGATACAGACAACCCCGATCTCACCATAACCTACTATACTAAAGCACCTTCCTTCTGCAAGACAATGAAGTAAGCCTGAACTCATTTGATAAAGATGCATAAAACATAAAGATGCAGTATGTGTTTTGCAAAAACCCTAAAGGATGCAGCCCTGGCCCGCAGACCATCATCACCAAGGCATCTGTCACCGACTCCAGAACCCTACCGGCCCATTCACCCCTACATGCCCAGACACAGAGACCTGCTGTAGAAATGATGCACGTACCTACTGTCCCTCAGGCTACTATGAAGTAATTGTGCCCTCAGTTAAATTAAATACAGTCCATCGTGGACGAGACTCAGGAGGAATTCTGGTGTGGTACAGGGAAGCTCTGGCCAAACACATTTCAAATTTTCAACAATAAATTCAAATAAATTCTCATAGTTTTTACATTTATATGGTGTCATTCCAACTGGGGGGTACTGAAGGGGGAACTGCATGTGTGTGTGTGTGTGTGTGTGTGATATTTGTGGAAACAACATTGTTAAAAAAAATACTGGCTTTAATAATACATTTTTTGTAGTTTTTAGAGAACCAATTAATTACATGAACAGTTTTTTTCCATGTAGGCTATATATATATAATATTGTTTTGGTAAATTTTGTTGTTGTTATTAATTAAATTAATATTGGTTTGTATTTCATATACATTTCCATTTGGTATCCAGACTCGGGCCAGTACCGGCTAATTGTATAATCTATGCTGGCGTGATTGTGGCCCGATGCCAGCAGTGTCGGCTCAGTTTCGGCAACCGGACTCGGACCAGCGTACTCGGGCCGATTCTAGCCGATTCTAGCTCATTCACTCTCGTAATTCACAAGAGTCTGGCAACCGCATCCGGGCCGAGCTATTTCTTCCGGCTTGCCGGATTTGGGCTGTTATCGGGCCGGATCATTTTGGCTACCTGGGATATTACCAGCATCCCATGCTGGTCACCAGCATCCCACCAGCATCCCATGCTGGTCACCAGCGTACCACCAGCATCCCATTCTGGTCACCAGCGTACCAGCACCAAAACACAGCATATGCTGGTCTTGCTGGTATGACCAGCTATGCTGGTCTATGCTGGTTTTTCCAGCAGGGAGGGGTGAGAACGTAATGATCACGTAAACTATTCTTTATTTTTGATAATTATTATATAATTTCAGTTAGTTTTTCAATAACTGTTGTTGTTTTCGTTTACGAAAATAACCTTGATTCACACATCGTCGCATCACGCACCTGCAGCGCTTCTGTGAATGGAGAAAAACTGAAATTAAGTCTAGAAAAGAAATAAAATAATAGGACCACACAAAATTTATAACAGGCTATAATATAATTAACAAAAGGAAAAAAAACTGTGCAACAAGTATACGCTCGTTTTTGTGACACTCTTAATGCATTTTTTTTTTTTTCCCTTTTCTTTATATCTGTATTTGATTTAATCCATCTGATCGCTCAGGCGCCTCACACACACACACACACACACACACACACACACACACACACACGTACGCACACACAAACAACATTATTTCTTGCATTATCTGACATTTCAGCCATTCATCATCAAACTAAAATGCAGTCAACCAAACATAAGTTACACTATTTATTTTAAAAGGCTGTAAAATCAGCTTGCAGCATAATGAATGCCACTATAGCCTATTTTGTGTTTTATTTTATAGTTTAATATGTAATTTTATAAATACTTATTTTTCATTCTTGTTCTGTTCTGAATACCCTTAAATATATATATATATATATATATATATATATATTTTGTTATAAAGTGTGTGGAACTAAATAGGCTGTACTGTTTATATTTAGGCTAGTATTTTAATATACGGGTCATTCTACAGAAACGTCCACTTTTGGTATGGCAAAATGTCTTAATTTTTTTTTTTTTTTACATTTAAACTCAGACCACATTATTAGATTACCTTTTGACTTTATGAATACATATAAATGACAGCTTAATTATTTTATTTTTTTAGCTTTTTTGTGCAATTATTTCAAGACCACATGTATCATTTTTTGTCACTGGTGTTACCTTCTTTAGCAATATTAAAGTTTTTATGAAATTATTTCTAAAAAAAATTCAGCACATGTAGTCAGAGTTACAGAAAAATAATGAAAATGCAAGAAATAAGGAGATTATGTTTTATTTATTTAATGTGACAGACAAAAACAGTACAGTAACTCAGTAACACAGCACAGTAACACCAGGGACATACATTAGACCTGATATACTGATCTTCACTGGTGTTATCCATAAGGAAGGTAACACCAGTGACAGTAACACCAGTGATAATTTTCATGAAAAATGCATTTTAAAAAATGTCTGCTGCAAGGTATCAAGCCACATGTTGTCAATCATGGTATACTCACTAAATTAAGTAGTTTAATCCATTTGTATTATAATTTTTTTTACAATTCCCTAACAATAAATAGGTCACACCAGTGACATCAACTAAAAGCTTCATATGAAATCATGAGATAAATGAGAAAATTTCTCATAACTGAAAAGAAACAGTGGACTAAACATGGGCCTTTTTTCATAGATATTTAGAAAATAGGAAGGAGGAAGTCCAGTGATGTCATCAGTGTGATTTTTTTTATTAAAAAAAAAAAGACTTTTGTTAAACGGTAACACCAGTGACACGACTCCAGGGGACCACTGTTTTCATTATACATTTTATAATATTTTTTTGGCATTTTGTTTTATTATGCCATTTATATCATATATTTGATAGTTATGAATAGACTTTTGTATTTTAAATGGTAGAAAATCCTGTTTTTGACCTCAAGATAAAGCACTTTCCTGCTGTACATGGCTGTGGGGACGAGCAGATCTGAGGTGCTTGGAATTCTATATAATTAATAAAAAATAAAAAAAAATCCACATTGATGGCTCAGGAAGGTGTAATTGTTCAAATAACATATTGTTTCATTTTAAAATATATATAAAAAATGTAACCCTAATGTGTATTTCAATTGTAATATTTCTTTAAGGTCTAGGGACAGAAAAGTGGACGTTTCTTAGATAAATTAATGTAGCCTAATTGTTTGCAATTACAAGGTTAACGGGTGTTTTGGAGTAAGATCAATTTCTCTTTAATGAGATTACTTTCTCTTTTTGGCCAGGTTTGGTTTCTCCGTGTCGTAAACTCTAGGGGCGGGGCTTCTAAACCGGGGTGTTTTTAGGGGCGTGATATTCAAATGACGATTGTTTTCTGTCGCCACATTTATCACCGTGTGATCATTCGTACGATGAGATTGGCGGCAGACGAATGTTTCATGAATCACACATGAACTCTCTGGTAAGTTGATTTGTGCACATGGATCTTATCCTGAGTGAGCAAAAGGGCTAAGAAAAATGTATGCAATTAATTTATATGTACGCATAATATAAATAATAATAATAATAATACGGCTATAATATCATCCTCAGCAAATCTTAGATAAAGTTGGATTAATATGTACGTACAGTACTGATCAGAAGTTTAGACACATCACAGTTTTTAATGTTTTTAAAAAGTATATGCTCATCAAGCTATACATTTATTTGATCAAAAATAGCCTACAGGAAAAAACAAAAACAACAGTAATATTGTGAATTGGAAATGTGTGTGTGTGTGTGTGTATATATATAAAACCCAGCATTTATTTAAAATAGAAATCTTTTGTAACAATATTGTTCAAAAGTTTGCAATTCAATGGGTCAGTTTTTTTTTTTTTTTTCCTTTTCTTGTAAATTAATACATTTATTCATAAGGATGTGTTCATTTGATGCTTAAAATTCAGCTATGACTCAAATAAAATGATATTTTAAAGTATGGTTAAAAAAATAGAAAACATTTATTTTATTAATTTAAAATAAAATAAAAAATGTAAGTTTCCCAATATTTTAATTATTTCTGTATTTCTGATCAAATAAATGCAGACTTGGCGATCATAAGCTCTGCTTTAGTGGAAACAAGATGGCCGCCGCGTCACAGCTACGCTTAACAGCAGACCGTCTCCTAAACTTAAGATTTCTAAACCTTATTTTATTAAACAAGGTAGAAATCTCAGTGGACGCCCTACTTTTGCCCTACCACTTCTGCCTAATATTGTGCGTTATCATCTGTTCTTACCACTACCTTTTGCTACATGAGGGAAACAGCAGAGTTCTTCTACCAGCCGCAAGAAGTAAACGCCTTCTGTTTTCTAGCCTACTGAACAATGGCCACTCTAGAGTGAGAACGACATCAAAAGATGATGGCAGACTATTTTAACCTAGAACAACTTATTGAAAAGCCAACTAGAATAACAAATAACTCTCAGACAAGAATATACATTTTGTTTACTAATAAACCAGACAGAATTATTAAGACCTTTAATTTTCTGACTGGTTTATCAGACCACAATACTATTTCGTTTTCTAGGAAGCTTTCAAAACAGAGGTATTTAAAATCGAATAGTGTTCCTCGTTCCTCTGATGTTAAATTAAATGTAATACCGAAGAATCAGACACAGAACCTTAATACAGCTTTGAAAATGGTAGACTGGGAGAATATATTACTCTAAAAAAACTTAGAAAGCAGTTGTAATTCGTTTATCAACAAGATCAAAGAGGCGATGTCCTTCACCAGCAGGGGGAGCCGTAGGGCCAATAAGGGAAATAATCTACCGTGGTTAGATCAAAACTCTAGAAATCTATTAAAAATAAGAGACGAAAAAAATTCACACATGCACGTAACAAAGTTATACAAACTATAAGAAAAGCAAAAGCTAATTTCTTTATTACCATCATAGAAAGTTCAAGAGGCAATGGGGAAAAAAACATGGCAAATTTTAAATAAACTATTAGGTAAACAAAATAAAAAGGAAACCAATGCCCTTGATCTAGTTGTAAATAATGCCCTGATTAAAGATCCTATGATCGTGGCAAACACGTTTAATAACTATTTTATAGACAGTATATCTGAAATAACAAGGCCCCTCGCTCCTTCTACTATTGTACCTCGCCCTATAAATGAAGATCAGCCCATCTTCCAGATACAAAATATAACAGAGGCAGAGGTAGTAAAGATCGTTGATGCTCTCAAAAATTCCAAAGCCAAGGATGTTCATGGTATAGACAATAACTTTTTAAAAACTCATATTGATGGCTCGGTACAACCTATTACTCTTATGGTTAATCAGTCAATCAGTCAAAAAGCAGTTCCATTATCTTGGAAAGAGGCCATTGTTACACCCATCTTTAAATCTGGGTCAGAAACACAAGTCGCCAACTACCGACCAAATTAGCATTTTGCCAATAGTCTCTAAAGTTGCTGAAAAGTGGATAGCAAACCAACTGATTAAACATCTGGATAAAGGTTTTACTCCACTGCATCGAATGCAGTTCGGTTTCCGGCCCAACCACTCCACAGAGACAGCGAACTGCTTTTTGGTGAAAAAGATCAAGTGTTTACTGGATACGAATCCCTGTGTAGGAGCCGTATTTTTAGACCTTAAGAAGGCATTTGACACAGTCAACCATCAAGTGCTTCTGACCAAGCTCACATACTTTTACTTTTCCACAGATGCTATATCATGGTTTCAATCATACTTATCTAAGATAACACAATGTGTCACTATAGATGGTGTAACATCCCCCTGCCTTAGCAATCACGTTGGAGTTCTGCAGGGCTCGATTCTCGGGCCTTTATTATTTTCCATGTACTGTACATTAACAATCTCCCAGATGTCTGTCCTGAACTTAATGTACAGATGTATGCGGATGATGCTGTGATCTTCATACATGGTAAAGATGCTAAAACAATAGCTACAATCCTCACAAATGGACTAAAGTTCAAAATTGGTTAAGTCAAATTTATCTAATTCTTAACATCAAAAAGACAGTCGTTATGATGTTCACAAAAAAAACAATGAAGCCAAATATATAGATCTGCTGTGTTTTTGGGAAGAGAGGAATTGGAGTTGGCAACTAAGTTTAAGTATCTTGGGGTTATACTAGATTCAAACCTCACTTTCAAAAAAACACATAAAAAGGTAACCAATGTTATAAAATTTAATTTATAAAATTACAAACAAATCAGGCCTTTCATTACAACAGGGGCTGCTAAATCTTACCTCCATTGTATGATTTTATTTTTGCTTCATAGTTTGGTCGCTTGCTGGTGTCACTGCACTAAAACCCATTGATCAACTCTACAAAAGGCAGTTAAGGTATTTGATAGGAAACCACAGTCGTTTTATCTTTGTTAAATTCTAGAGAAGTATCAACTCTTAAGTTTTGAAAATTTCAAAAGTATTTAAAACTAGCTGTCTTATATATATATATATATATATATATATATATATATATAGATGAATGAATGGAATGGCCCCATCGCCTCTGGGGGATTTTATCAAAAAGAGAAAGAGCGAGACTAGTACTAGGTCAACAATTCGGGTGGATTGTGAAGTACTATTTAGAAAGAATACTTTTGCACAAAATGTCCTTTCTATTAAAGGCTGTACAAGTTGGAACACTCTACCAACTGTAATTAGAGGTAGCCCCACTTTTGTTTTGTTTAAGAAACAACTTAAAATATGGCTGAATATCAATCAAAACTGTGAACACTAGTTAAGAACTATGCATAGGCACTTTAAAATATGCTATTAAAAATAGGTACAATTATAACAAGTACTTTGGAAGGTCTATGCATAGGAATTTTAAAATGTGCAATGTCTGGAACCGGCCCTGGACAACACTTTGCATTTTTAAGGCTTCAAAGATAGTATCTGGAGGACATCTGCTTTACTTATATTGATGCTTAAATGTGCAAATTTGTAAAAAATAAGTAAACTGATTTCTTGTTGATTTTGGCAAATCTGCTTCTTCCACACAGAAATTCATGTTCAGTGAAGCTCCTCACAACAATCTGAATATTCAGCAGTAAATGCTGGAATATTCCCATCAGTTTATAAGTGAAGATGAGCATCAGAGCATCAGGAAGAGCTGAGTTTATTAAAGAGAACAGAGAGAAGATGAGAGATCCAGAACCCTGCAGAATCAAACACACTGAAGATACTGAACAACAAACAGGTTGGTCTTTATTCTTCATTAATAATGCTGACAGTATTTTTAGTAGTTTTAGATTGTTTGTGTTGTAATTGGAGAATTATTTAGAGCTCTGCAGTAATATAGCTGAATAATCAAATAATAAGAGACACTTTCTGTAAACTGGGTACTTTTTTTCAACAAAATTATTTGTTAGATAACTGTGTAGTTGATCAAACATGTTTAATAGTTCTCTCTATAGAAACATGGGATTTGTGCCTATAATGTTTTAAAAATCATAATTTGAAGATCAATGTACCTCATTCATTCATGACTGAAAACATTTCCGAGATGTGTATATAAAAAATGTACTAGATGTATTTATAAAACTGTGTCAAAATGATTAAAATGTTGTATAGCAATTGACCATATGCACGGAGCGCTATTTAGAACTTCCGGATAAAGATAAGCCAGCTCTTATATGCAGAGTCTGGTAATCCCAGGAAATTACCCACGTAAGTATAACTGTGCATTTAAATGTTGACAAATAAACACTATCGTAACTGTTTAGGCAGTTAGGCTAATCTCTTAAATGACATCGTAATGGTATTCTCGATAATCAATATCTTACCTTCATAGCCATGAACACATTTTTAAAATCTTATAAAAATTTAAGCCATTTATTATTTCTCAACTCTGTGTGGTAAAATTCCCATTATTAAAGGTTCAGTTTTCATTCATGAAGACGGCATGAAGAAATATGCTAACGTGTCTCGGCGAAAAAATTGACTTTTTAAAATGAAAATGAAATTACCATTATAACCAAGAGATGGCAGTAGAGGATCACTCATTAGCTGCAGCTGCCATTTCAACTTAGATTTTCACGTCTTTTGATTTATTATAAAATAAATAATATAACAAATTTAGTACTTTGTCCCACTGAAGTATAAAGTATAGCAAGTGCAGGCCTATAATCCTGAATTATTTAAATACCTATATAGTCAAATACAAATTAAATAAATTGGTATAACAAATAAATAATGCATTCAGTATTTTGAAATGTTTAGATTTAATTTAAATAACTAGGCTACATCATTTAAGTTTTATCCAACACAGACCTGTAGTTTTGTTAGTCTGAATTTAGTCTGAATCACTTAATGCGCAGCTTTATTTTAACATCGGCTCGTCAGGTGATTCATTCCGTTGCCGCTGTCAATCATATGACTTGCGGCATGATTTAACGGATTCCCTCGCGTAAGTTTAACATTCGCATTTTGTCATTCCTGAAACGGAATATGTGGACGTTTGGTCATCTTAGACAAACAAAACTTTTCTCCTAATTGTGAGTGGATTATGTAGAGAAACTGACCAAAGGACGCTCCTCTTACGGCACAGTACACTTGACCGGAAATGACTGAGCTGGCTTATCTACAACCAGGAAGTAACCGTGCATAAGGTCAATTGTCTACTTTCTGCTGCTACATCAGTGTTCACATTTATGCCTTAACACTAGTGCCGTCAAACGATTAATCTCGATTAATCACATCCAAAATAAAAGTTTTTGTTAACATAATATATGTCTGTGTGCTGTGTATACTTATTATATATATATATAAATACAAACACATGCATGTATTTATTTTAGAAAAATGTTGTTTATATATCAAATATATTTATATATAATATAAAATAATAATATAAATATATAAATGTATATACACGTAAATATTTTCAAAATATATACTGTATGTGTGTGTATTTATATATACATAATAAATAAACACAGTACACACACATAATGTAAACAAAAACATTTATTTTGGATGTGAATAATCGTTGACAGCACTACTTTACATATTTATGTTTTATGAGTTAATGAAAATAAACAATTTTACTTTTATTTCAGAGTTGATTGAAGAAAATGAGGAGAATGAAGAATTGAGTGAAGTTGAGGGAATAAATCACTTCAGAACTGGAAAAACCTTTGAGTTGCTCTCAAACTCAGAAAGATTTAAAGAAAAGAAGAGCCAAGGAATCTTTCACCTGCACTCAGTGTGGAAAGAGATCGACATGCAAACAGAGTCTTGAGCTTCACATGAGAGTTCAAACCTTACAAGTGTTCACACTGTGACAAGAGATTCAGTCACTCAGGAGCCGTGAAAACACATGAGATGATTCACACTGGAGTGAAACCTTATAAGTGTTCACACTGTGACAAGAGATTCAGTCAGTCAGGAGACCTGAAAACACACGAGAGGATTCACACTGGAGAGAAACCGTACACATGTGATCAGTGCGGGAAGAGTTTCACACACTCCTCAAGCCTTAAGAAACACATGACATTTACATTTACATTTAATCATTTAGCAGATGCTTTTATCCAAAGCGACGTACAAATGAGAACAATAGAAGCAATCAGACCATCGAGAGTGCAGCAGTATAAAAGTGCCATGACAAGTCTCAGTTAGTCCAGCACAGTAGACGTAGCTAGGATTTTGTTTTTTGTTTTGTTTTTTAAGACAGACAGACAGACATAATAGGTAAGTGTTAGTATTAGTTGGTCAGGTGCAGGCGAAAAAGATGTGTCTTTAGATGATTTTTGAAAATGGCTAAAGACTCAGCTGTTCGAATTGAGATCGGGAGGTCATTCCACCAGATAGGCACAGTCCAGAAAAAGGTCCGTGAGAGAGATTTGGTACCTCTTTGTGATGGCACCACAAGGCGTCGTTCACTTGCAGAACGCAAGCTTCTGGAGGGTGCATAAGTTTGAACTAGTGAGTTTAGATATATTGGTGCAGTGCTAGTTGTCGTCTTGTAGGCAAACATCAGTGCCTTGAATTTGATGCGAGCGGCTATTGGTAGCCAGTGCAACCTGATGAAGAGAGGGGCAGAGGTGGGTAGTAACGAGTTACATTTACTTCGTTACATTTACTTGAGTAAATTTTTTGGGTAACTGATACTTTTAGAGTATATTTAAAAATGGATACTTTTACTCTTACTCAAGTACATTTTTAGTGAAAAAACTGTACTTTTACCTCGTTACTGTGGGCGACGCTCCTCTCGTTACTTTATCTTAATGCAATACAAGTTAAAAATCCTTCAATTTATTCCAAGCGCGCGTCTACTTTTTTTTCTGGGCAATGAGCGATGCCCGTTCGCGAATGATTCATTCTTTTGAGTCAATTCTGTTCGAAGGCTTGATCAAACCAGTGAATCGGTTCGCGAATCAGTTTGAATGATTCGTTCAGATCCCAGCCGCACGCGCTGAGTCGTCTGAAGCGCTTGTAACATCAAGAGCGTTGAAGACGTGTCTTTGGATCTACAGTCAGTTGAAAGCAAATCTGCAAAGGCTATGGTTTGCTAGCTATGAAGATCTTTATTAGATGAACACCGCGTGTGCTGTCGGTTCCACAGGTATAGATTCGATTACAATACACGATACCACTATGACATTACCAGTTTGTTGTACATGTACCTTACACATTAACTACATTGTATAATTTATTCATTAAATAAGCTGTCACAGAGTATGAAATAAACACCCGCCAAACCCGCGTTAGTTCCAGGAGGAATGCCTTGCCCAGACACAATTAATATTGATATTTTCACAATATTTACGCTTGCAGAAATAAAGGCTACATTTGTTTACATTTTGCAGAACAGACGGAAGAAGATCCGTCAATGTGCATTTGTTTCGTTATGTTCAGATGTTCTGTAGCGGTCATGTGAGGAGTTTTCACTCTTCTCCGTGTCAGAGGTTATATACATTCATAATACATAATTAAACTTTAAAATATAATTTAATTTAACTCAGTGATGCAAATCAGAATTTGTATCAGCTGTTACTCCAGTTTTCAGAGTCATATGATCCTTCAGAAATCATTCAAATATATTGATTTATTACCAGTGTTGTTGAAAAAAAAAAAAAAAACAGCATATGCTGGGTAGGTATGATTTGAGGCTGGGATGCTGGTTTATGCTGGTCATGTGCTGGTCTTGAGCTGGTCGGACCAGCTTAGGACCAGCTAAAGACCAGCTTAAATCAGCTCAAACCAGCATCCCATGCTTCAAAACACACCATACCAGCATATGCTGTTTTTTCAACAGGGAACAGTTTTGCTGCTTAATATTTTTTGGAACCTGTGACATTTTGTTCAGGGTTCTTTTATGAATAGAAAGCTAAAAAAGAACAGCATTGATAATAAATCAGGCTGATAAAAATTCTGATTTGCATCACTGAAATAAATTACATTAAAAAAAAAAAAAACATTAAAAGTATTTTGACCGGCAGTGTGTGTGTGTATATGTATGTATATCAAATTTGATCTAAATATCTATATATCTAAATAAAAATATACTATAATCAGTATATGATCCAAAGTAACTAGTAACTAACTACTTGAGTAGTTTTTTATCCGATACTTTTACTCTTACTCAAGTAACTATTCAGACTATTACTTTAACTTTTACTTGAG
>NC_081157.1:54242166-54258550 GCF_012432095.1 Onychostoma macrolepis | reverse complement strand
CCACGTTAGACCTCCAAAGTGCGTATCACCAGGTAACATTGCATGAGGACAGTTGAAACCTTACTGCGTTTATCACGCATGATGGATTATTTAGTTTCATAAGGGTTCCATATGGACTGTCATTATTAATGACTCAGGCTTCTCTCCTGAGACCACAAGGGGCGCATCGAGCAAAGTATTACTAATGCACATTTCATCAAAGCAATAAAATAGCACGACTATCTTTGGGGAAAAAGTGCATGTTTATAAACAATATATAATTAATTAAGTTGCTTAAACAATTAGAAAAGAACAGCGTCATGTATGTATTTATAGTTTAATTAAAGGACCGAAAATGTAATGGAATTTTTTAATTACATTTATTTCACTTAATCACATTTATCTTACATATATCTTTTGAATGTATACTATAATCAGTATATGATCCAAAGTAACTAGTAACTAACTACTTGAGTAGTTTTTTTATCCGATACTTTTTACTCTTACTCAAGTAACTATTCAGACTATTACTTTAACTTTTACTTGAGTAAATATTTCTTGTGACAGTGTTAAATATTGAACATTCTGCTCGTGACTGTGGCAAAATAATGTGTACAAAAAGTCGACTAGCACAGGACAAACACGGGACAGTGGGATCAGCAGTGTCCATATTGCCGATGTCCATTTACACGGGATCTTTCAGTCAAGCACCCCTCTCACCACCAAAACTCAGTCTAGTTAGGCTGCATTTACACTGCAAGTCTTGATGACCAATTCCGATTTTGTGGCTATATCCGATTTTTTGGATGACGTGCTTACATTTCTTTTAAAAGTGGCCCGTATCCGATGTGTGCGTTTTACACTGCATTTGATGAAACAAGTCAAAAATAGCATATATGACATCACAAATCAATTTGAATAGTACATTGAGTTTAATTTACTGACATGGAATTCATATAGAAACGTTTTTAATGCAATAGTCACATCTATAGGCTACATCAAAATAATTATATCCGTACAAATTCTTCAGGACAGCGATGATCTTCAGCTCCGCTGAAAGCTTGCGAGTGGAATAATACTCAGGTGGTAGATAATGTCACATCGTCTGTGTTTTTTTAGTAATTACCAAATGCGTTCATGAGTGATTGTATATCAAAGGCAGGGACATGTTTGTGTGCATTTTATTTTGTGTTTTCAATGGAACGAACGGGACTGAAGCGCTCGTCCGTGCACGAGACGCCGTCACTGACAACAGCAGCACATTATTCTGTGCAGCAGAAACTGAGGCGGTTACTTTTCTCAATTCGCAGTGAGGTGTCCAAGGAGTTACAGAAGCTTGTACAACGGGATGTAATCGAGCCTGTGGATGCATCTGAGCGGGTCTCCCCAATAGTTGTCACCAGGAAAAAAGATGGGGGGATTCGGCTCTGCGTCAACTTACGTGAGCCTAACAAGGCAGTGGTAGTGGACAGCTTTCTTCTTCCACATATGGAGGAGATGTTTGTGAACCTGTGTGGAGCAACAGTGTTTTCCACGTTAGACCTCCAAAGTGCGTATCACCAGGTAACATTGCATGAGGACAGTTGAAACCTTACTGCGTTTATCACGCATGATGGATTATTTAGTTTCATAAGGGTTCCATATGGACTGTCATTATTAATGACTCAGGCTTCTCTCCTGAGACCACAAGGGGGCGCATCGAGCAAAGTATTACTAATGCACATTTCATCAAAGCAATAAAATAGCACGACTATCTTTGGGGGGAAAAAGTGCATGTTTATAAACAATATATAATTAATTAAGTTGCTTAAACAATTAGAAAAGAACAGCGTCATGTATGTATTTATAGTTTAATTAAAGGACCGAAAATGTAATGGAATTTTTTTAATTACATTTATTTCACTTAATCACATTTATCTTACATATATCTTTTGAATGTATACTATAATCAGTATTCAGTAAGTATTCAATGATCAAGGTATTGTGTAATCTCTAGGGTGAATGGGTTTTCTCTTTATGTAACTCCCTGAGGCCTCTGTTGCATGCAAACTTTAACATGTGTATGTGTTTGTTTGTACGGAAAACATTTCTGGGAAGAATATCTGCCAAGAACACTTTCTGACGAAGGCCATGCATGTACTTTGGCTGGTGATGCAATGGGGTGATTGAAAAGCAGCCATTTGATTGACCTAAAATCTAACAAACGTGCTAACTCAATTCTTTTAGTTGACTTTAAGTAAAGCGCTATTGTTTGTTTACCTTACTGATGTAGATCTATTAAATCTTACTATTTGTGCTAATGTAGTGCCCTCACAGCCTGATGAAGGGAGATGTGAATAGTTAATGAAACACAGGACACGGAGCTGCTGCTTCACCATCAGAGTCTCTGTATTTTCTCTTTTTGATGAACATTAAAAGCATTGCAACACATTTCATCAAGTTTTTTTCCATTTCAACATAGCTGAAACATGAGTGACCTGAGAGTGTTTAAATTACATGAAATACATTTTTAACTGGCAACATGTTCATGGTACTTTCCTTTAAAATGTTCTTTCAAACATATGAACAGTACAGGTATTCAAACACTTTATACACTCTTTTTACCCATTTAGAATATTCTCAGTGTTTCTTTTAGGTTTCAGAGAACTCGTAACAGTTAAATTTAGACAAATAATAATTTTATAAATGCATTTTATATACTCACATAATGTGAACATGACTTGATGAACTGTTACAATCGATTCGATGTACACATTTGAACTGATAAGCTCTTCGGGATGCCATCTGCATTTTTTTAAATACAGGAAAGTATATGAAACTTAATCAACTTTTTAACTTTAGAACACATATTTGGAACTGATACTGTTTTTTTGTCACATTTATCACAAATGTGTTATATTTGTGTAGAGCCCTATTAAAAGAGGGTCTATTAAATTTTGTTTTTTTTCGGTTGTTTGGTTTGTTATTGTTCGATTTAAAATTCATATTTGGTGTTCTATATTAAAAGAAAAACAGGGTTTAAAATTGATGTGGACTTTAAAATCAGAGTTTGTATTTTATTAAAAAAGAAAAAAAGGAATGTAACTGATTATCCAATGAGGTGTCTAGAGAATGACCCCATGAGTGGAAGGGGCGGGGTTATGAAAAAAGAATGATGGGGGTGATGCAATTGAGGAAGAAAGGCGATACTCGTCTCTTTATTTTTTTTTAATTTTATCCCAGAATTTAAATTACCCAGCGTGTTTTTGTGTTCCAACTAAGGACTGATAGGCGTGTTTATTGTTGTATCCAAGGATTGATTTACATTTTGTAGGTTTAGCAGTTCAAGGAGAACGACGCGCGACGGAAGGCACGAAGACGGGGCGACTGACTGGGAGAGACCGAGGCTGTTCCGCGGCTGCGGATCGGGCCTGTTTGCATTACAGACGGAGGATTCGCGAGGACATTTGTGAGTGCTCATTCGCGAGAGGGCGTCAGAGACGATCAGATTTGCTGATCATTTGATTGTGTTTCCTGAACTGTGTTTGAACTTCTTCATGTCCTTGGATTCGTGAGTACTCAAAATTGTTGCACATGCACCTGAGCTCCAACATTGCGCGCCAACGAGACTTAAATCCCAGCTGGGTAAAACTTCATTTTGGGTATTTATTTTGTTGTGAATCTTTGTTTATTTTGATTATCTGTTTGAACTAAGTTTGATTGTGTTACCAATGTGGGAATTGGGTCACAAGGTGCCCTAAAGTGATTAATCTAGAGAGAAAAAAGGTAACAAAAGACAAAAGAGTTCACGTTTAATAAATGTAAAGGTTTATTGATAATCTTTTTGTCCTGTGATCTTCCTGTGAAGAAAAAGTGAATGGTTAATTGGTTAATGTACAGTTGAGTAATTTCAGTGAGATTGGAATTTACATTAAGAAATAGAAAAACCTTACACAGCCACTTCCACGCTCTGCATATATAATTTTAAACACTTCATACTGACATCTGAAACCTGGGGTTGTATTGTAAGGTCTGTTATTACTGAAATGTAAACAGCCATTTACAATTTATAGATGTAACTCTCGCCCAAAAGGTTATTGTTTGTTTTATTGAAATTCCCCCTAGACATACAGTATTTATCATTTGAGTCGTTCGACGGGAGAGGGCTACATTTGTGGGGGCATCGTCCGGGATTGTTTCAGATTATTGAGATTGTGTTTTCAGAAGCTGTGAAGTTCCGTGGAAAGAAAATTGGAAGTGATTTAAGTGTGTACTGTAATTCTTTGAGAATTATTTTTTTTAGAGAGCTTTAATGTTTAACAGCTATTAATTTTTTTTTTTTTTCTTTCTCTTTTCTTTGCACACGTATTATCAGTTATAATACAGGGATAAAATGGAGGTTAGTGAGATAATTGCATGGTGCAGAGAGAAAGATGTTGAGCTGGACAGAGTTCTTATTCTGAGCAATGTGCCTACAGACTGTGAAGATAGAGTAGTCTATAATGAGCTGGATGCTGTTCTGGGGATTGGGAAATGCAAAGTCCTTGATCGTCGCTCTGATAAAACTAAGCGATGTCAGTTTGTTTTGACTGAAATAACTGGTAGCATTTCCCAGATTTCTATCCCTGCAGAGATTGGAGGACCTGAAGTGGGTCCCTGGTACACACAGGTTGTTCGTGTTGCAGCTGAAACCCCTAAGCAGAGTAGGGAAGAAGAGTTCCAGACTAAGTTGATCTCTTTTCTCCAAAAAGAAGGGAAATCATTAGCTGACATCCCAAGTTTTGTTTCCCCTGCACCTGACCTCAACACTAAGCTAGTTGATGCCATCAACTCCCTTGTCCAAACGTGTCATGTGGCTTCATCTGAGGAGAGAGTTGGATATAGAAAGCTGCGTCTTTTCTCAGGGTTCATACCGACTCCTCCTGGGGAAGATGAGTATGAGGTCTGGGTGGAGCAGACTACCCACATTCTGGAAGAATGGCAGTGTTCTGATAATGTCAAGAAGCAGAGACTAGTAGAGTGTCTGAGAGGTCCTGCAGCAGATATTGTTAGGTTTGAAAAGACTGGTAACCCATCTGCTACATTCAGTGACTATTTAAGTTTGCTAGAGTCAGCGTTTGGTACTACTGAGGATGCTGCAGATTTGATGCTAAAGTTTCGGAGCACTTACCAGAATGAGGGAGAGAAGCTCTCAGCCTACATACTGAGGTTGGACAGGATGCTGCACAGTATGTTGAGGAAAAAGGGCATAGAGTATTCTGCCCTGAATCATCTTCGAATGCAGCAGATAGTCAGAGGTGCCCTTTCAAGCGACCTGGTGGCTATGCGTTTGAGGATGACCCATAAGCTGTGTGCCCCTCCGTCTTTCAATGAGTTAATGAAGGAGGTGAGAGAAGAAGAAAATATGGTGAACAGTAGGAGTTCATTACAGTCTAATGTAGCCATGTCTGTAGTGTCCTCTGCCAAGGAGTCGGCATCTGCTAACACTAATCTTGCTGACTCAGAAGTAGAGAAGCTGAAGAGGGAGATTAGGGGGCTGAAAAATGAGGTGTCACGCTTGTCAGCTGCAGCAAAAGAACCTGTAACCCATGATCGTCCTGCTACGCACAGTCTAGCTGCAACTGTAGAGACTAAAACACCAACCAGACCTGTGAACAAAGCTAATGTCTTCTGCTACAGATGCGGAGAAGATGGGCATCTGAAGCGCGACTGTACAAATGAAGAAAATCTCAGGAAAGTAAACCAGCGACTCATCAGAATGAGACAGTCTTCGGGAAACTTCTCCGGGGCTCAGTAGAGGAACGGACTGAAGCTCCGGGAAAGACACGTTCCACAAAGTGCAAAAGAGTCAAAGTTGAGCCAGCAGTTCTTCCGAGCGAGTTAGTGGGACCTAGCTCTGTTCTTCCTATCCAGGTGGAAGGGATCTATGCAAAGGCTTTGCTGGATAGTGGATCGCAAGTCACTCTGCTGTACAGATCCTTCTATGAGAAATACCTAAAGCATCTGCCATTGATACCAATAGAGAATTTGGAGATATGGGGATTGAGCATGCAGCGGTACCCATACGATGGCTGTTTGTCTCTAAGGCTGGAGTTTCCAGGATCTGTGGCAGGAGTGGCAGAATCCATAGATGCACTTGTGCTGGTCTGTCCCGATCCTGTAATGAAAGGAGATGTCAACATTCTGGTAGGAACGAATACATCTGTGGTGAAAAAGCTGGTAGAGTCGTGCAAAGAGAAGGTGGGAGATGATTTTCTTCATACATTGACTGTCCATCCTGAGATCAGAAATGCTTATGAACGGGTCATTGCAGTTGAAAAGTGTGACGATGATGACCGAAGAGGGACTGTCTGGTATCGCCACCCTAAGCCATTGAAACTGCCTCCAGGGGAGATTGCTAGGGTTTATGGAATTCTGAAATACCCTGCTGCTCTTTCTGATAAGACCCTGTTAGTGGATAAGCTGGAGGAATCTTGTTTTCCTGAGGAACTGCTAGTAGCACCAGAAGTGCAGTCTACTGCTACTGTCCAGTCAAAACGGATTGGAGTTACAATCAGAAATGTCTCCTCTCGCCCAGTGAAGATTAAAAGAGGAATGTCCATTGCTCATGTGTTTCCAGTTGAGGTTGTGGCTACAGTCTCTAAACCCCAAGAGAGTAGTGGTCAGACTGAAATGAACAAGAATTCATTTAACTTTGGTGATTCCCCTGTAGCAGAGGAATGGAGACAACGGCTGGTTAAAAAGATGTTGGAGAGGACTGAGGTATTTTCATGTAATGAATTTGATGTGGGATGTTCGAGGAGTACCCAGCATCACATTCGACTGACAGAGGATAAGCCTTTTCGTGAGAGGTCACGACGGCTTGCACCAGCTGACCTGGAAGATGTCAGGCAACATCTGCAGAAGTTGAAAGGGGTGGGGATTATCACAGAGTCCAGGAGTCCCTATGCTTCTCCGATTGTCGTAGTACGGAAGAAGAATGGGCAGATCAGGATGTGTGTGGATTACAGGACGTTGAATCGACGGACTGTCCCTGACCAATATACTGTCCCACGCATAGAAGATTCATTGGCTTGCTTGAACGGGAGCAAGTGGTTCAGTGTATTGGATCTCAGGAGTGGATATTATCAGATCCCTATGAGTGAAGCAGATCAAGAAAAGACAGCATTCATCTGCCCGGTGGGGTTTTACCAGTTCCAGAGAATGCCGCAAGGGATTTGTGGAGCTCCATCGACTTTTCAAAGAGTTATGGAAAAGACGGTTGGAGACATGAATTTGTTGGAGGTATTGGTCTACCTGGACGACCTCATCGTGTTCGGAAGGACATTGGAGGAGCATGAAGAGAGGCTACTCAAGGTGTTGGATCGGCTGCAGAGTGAAGGATTGAAGTTATCTGTGGACAAGTGCATCTTCTGTCAGACCTCTGTAAATTATGTTGGACATATTGTGTCTCAAGAAGGTGTCTCAACAGACCCCTCAAAGATCGATGCTGTAAAGTCTTGGCCTCGACCACAGAACGTGTCAGAGCTACGTTCTTTCTTAGGCTTCTGTGGATACTACAGAAGATTCGTGAAAGACTATTCTAAAGTGTCTTACCCACTGAATCAGTTGTTGCAAGGGTGTCTGCCGACAGCGAGTTTAAAGAAGATAAAGGCAGGACTCCTCCCAGAACGAGTAGTGTACAAAGCCTCTGATCCATTTGGGAGTAGATGGACTGATGCTTGCGAAGCTGCTTTTAATAAGTTGAAGGTGAGACTTACCCAGGCTCCTGTGTTGGTCTTTGCCAATCCTCAGCTCCCGTACGTCCTACATGTTGATGCCTGCTGTGAAGGGTTGGGCGGGGTGTTGTATCAGGACCAAGGCCAGGGGTTACGACCTGTGGCGTTTGTCAGCAGAAGTTTGACGCCTTCTGAGAAGAACTACCCAGTCCATAAACTTGAGTTCTTGGCGTTAAAGTGGGCGGCCGTTGACAAGCTACACGATTACCTGTACGGAGCTAAATTTGAGGTACAGACCGACAACAACCCGCTAACTTATGTTCTGACAACAGCCAAACTGGATGCTGTTGGACATAGGTGGCTGGCAGCTCTCTCAGCATACGATTTCAGTCTCAAGTACAGGCCTGGGAGACAAAATGTTGATGCTGACGCCTTGTCGCGTCGTCCTCATGGGACAGTGAAGAACCAGGAATGGACGGATATCCCATCCTCTGGAGTGAGAACTTTGTGTAAGCTACCAGGTCAGGAAAAGTCCTGTTGCTTTGCAAGTGCCAGCAGGATTGTCACGTCGCTAGGAGGATCTTCTAAGTCAGTCCCCAAAGCGTACAGCAACTTAGCTACGTTGGATGCTTTCAAAATCCCAAAGTTGAGTTCTATGGATCTGTCCTGTGCTCAGCAAGATGATCCGTGTCTTGGAGAGATATGGAGAGCATTGAAAAAGGGAGATCTGTCCGCAGTCAAGAAAGAAGCTCATAAGGACCTTCCAGTAATCAGAAGAGAATGGGACCGATTAGTGCTGGATAATGGGGTGATGTTTCGGTGCACTCAAGCCCCAGACAGATCTCGTCGTAAACAGTTGTGTCTACCCAAGAAGTTCCATGAAGTAGTTTTAAAATCACTTCATGATGACTCTGGTCACTTGGGGTTTGACAAAACCTATGGGTTCGTGAAAGAGAGATTTTACTGGCCCCGAATGAAGGTTGATGTGGAAAAATATTGCCAGACATGTGCCAGATGTGTCAAAAGAAAGACCCTGCCAAAGAGAGCTGCGCCTTTGTCACATTTGTCTAGTAGTGGACCGATGGATCTTGTGTGTATGGATTTTCTATCCATAGAGCCAGACTCCAAGAGCATCTGTAATGTCCTTGTCATCACGGACCACTACACCAGGTATGCACAGGCGTTTCCGACTAAGGACCAGAAGGCGTCCACAGTTGCAAAAGTCCTGTGGGAGAAATACTTCGTTCACTACGGACTGTCTAGACGGATGCACTCGGACCAGGGTCGGGATTTTGAGAGCAGGCTCATCCATGAGTTGTTTGACCTGTTAGGAGTGGAGAAATCCCGGACAACGCCTTACCATCCCCAGGGTGATCCGCAGCCCGAACGGTTCAACCGGACGCTCTTGGACATGTTGGGGACCCTGGATCCAAGGCAGAAACAGCAGTGGAGCCGTCACATTGGACATCTTGTACATGTGTACAACTGCAGTCTAAACGAAGCAACAGGGTATTCGCCTTACTTCCTTATGTTTGGAAGGGAGGCAAGACTGCCCATCGACCTGAGTTTCGGTGTGTCAAGTGATGGTACTTCCACAAAGTCTTATCAGCGCTTCGTAAAGACTATGCAGCAAGAACTGAAGTCTGCTTATGAGCTGGCAGAAGAGAATGCTGGGAAGAAAAATGCAGGAAATAAGAGGAGATATGATCAGAGACTGCATTACTCTCACCTGGTTCCTGGAGATAGAGTCCTGATTAGAAATCTTGGACTGCAAGGAAAGCATAAGTTGGCAGACAGATGGAGTACTGAGCCTTATGTGGTCCAGAGCCAGATGCCAAACTTGCCTGTGTTCCGACTTAAGCCAGTGAGTGGAACTGGACCGGTCAAGATTCTGCATAGGAATCATATTCTTCCTATTGGACAAGAGTTGAGACAAGAAATTCCTCACAGTGTCTCAAAACCTAGAAAGAGGGTTCTGAGACGAAGGAAGAATGTTGAAAAGTCCAGAGTTCAGAGTCCAGAACAGGAAGGTAAGGATGCACCTGAAATGCAGGAAGTAGAAACCAGAGCTGATCCGAGTGCTGGGAGTTCTGACAGTGAGGATGAAACATATGGAGTATGGTTTCCAGAACCTGAAGATTGTCAGTTCACTCCTAGGAGAACAGAAACTTCTCCGAAGGATACAGTGGTTTCTGAAAATGATGTCACTGAGAATGTGGTGCACTCAGACACAGGAGTTGAGACTCCTCAAGAAATTGAGACAGTTGAATTTGTAGAGTCTGGTTCAAGACTTCTATCAGAGAATGACTCTGACAATTTACAAGATGTGAGTCGAGTTTCAGATCTCTGTGATACTGTTATAAGTTCGGTTCAAGATCTAGTGAAGGTAGATCAAAGTGATGTAAATCAAAATGTCTCTGATGTACCTGAAACTGATAGAAGGTCTCAGAGAACAAGAACTGTGCCTAAGAGGTTTACATATGATACATTTGGGATGCCGAAAGTTGAGCCTGTCCCTGCTCAAGCAAAAGCTGTAAACCCTGTTAGATACTGTTCTACTGCATATTTGTGGTTGAATATGCCCTCAAGAAAGCTGAGTACTTGTGCAGTTACTGTAAGCCCAAGGCCATAGTTCGATTGAGTCCGAAGTGTTCGTAGGTTGACTCATATATGCTTTTATTTTGCTCACATACCTAGAGAGATATGTATTGTGCATATGTGACTGAGTAAGACATTGGGTGGTAACTGAGGAAAAAAAGGGGTTGCTGTGTTAATACACATTTCATCATTGTGACAATTGGTATGTTTTCTTTTATTTCTCCCTCGTTATGAGGGCATAACGATTCTTGGTGGGGGGAGAATGTAGAGCCCTATTAAAAGAGGGTCTATTAAATTTTGTTTTTTTTCGTTTGTTTGGTTTGTTATTGTTCGATTTAAAATTCATATTTGGTGTTCTATATTAAAAGAAAAACAGGGTTTAAAATTGATGTGGACTTTAAAATCAGAGTTTGTATTTTATTAAAAAAGAAAAAAAGGAATGTAACTGATTATCCAATGAGGTGTCTAGAGAATGACCCCATGAGTGGAAGGGGCGGGGTTATGAAAAAAGAATGATGGGGGTGATGCAATTGAGGAAGAAAGGCGATACTCGTCTCTTTATTTTTTTTTAATTTTATCCCAGAATTTAAATTACCCAGCGTGTTTTTGTGTTCCAACTAAGGACTGATAGGCGTGTTTATTGTTGTATCCAAGGATTGATTTACATTTTGTAGGTTTAGCAGTTCAAGGAGAACGACGTGCGATGGAAGGCACGAAGGCACGGGCGACTGACTGGGAGAGACCGAGGCTGTTCCGCTGGCTGCGGATCGGGCCTGTTTGCATTACAGACGGAGGATTCGCGAGGACATTTGTGAGTGCTCATTCGCGAGAGGCGTCAGAGGCGATCAGATTTGCTGATCATTTGATTGTGTTTCCTGAACTGTGTTTGAACTTCTTCATGTCCTTGGATTCGTGAGTACTCAAAATTGTTGCACATGCACCTGAGCTCCAACATTGCGCGCCAACGAGAGACTTAAATCCCAGCTGGGTAAAACTTCATTTTGGGTATTTATTTTGTTGTGAATCTTTGTTTATTTTGATTATCTGTTTGAACTAAGTTTGATTGTGTTACCAATGTGGGAATTGGGTCACAAGGTGCCCTAAAGTGATTAATCTAGAGAGAAAAAAAAGGTAACAAAAGACAAAAGAGTTCACGTTTAATAAATGTAAAGGTTTATTGATAATCTTTTTTGTCCTGTGATCTTCCTGTGAAGAAAAAAAGTGAATGGTTAATTGGTTAATGTACAGTTGAGTAATTTCAGTGAGATTGGAATTTACATTAAGAAATAGAAAAACCTTACACAGCCACTTCCACGCTCTGCATATATAATTTTAAACACTTCATACTGACATCTGAAACCTGGGGTTGTATTGTAAGGTCTGTTATTACTGAAATGTAAACAGCCATTTACAATTTATAGATGTAACTCTCGCCCAAAAGGTTATTGTTTGTTTTATTGAAATTCCCCCTAGACGTACAGTATTTATCATTTGAGTCGTTCGACGGGAGAGGGCTACATTTGTATTTTGCTCAAATACATTACATCGCAGTCATTGACGACGAGAACACATTGTCTCCATCATTAGCATAGAATGTGTGATTAGCACACGCTGAACTCGATACAAACTTTTAAATATCCGAAAACAACAACATATTGATCCTTTAAAGGATAACATTTGCATTTCTCATAACGTCTACACAAGAAGGCATTCTTTTGACATTTTCAAGAATGTTATACCTGATGAGGGGAGATGGATAGTTAATGAAACACAGGACACAGAGCTGCTGCTTCACCATCAGAGTCTCTGAGCAGCGCGCCCCCTCCCCAAACAGGTGAACACTTCCCAGAGAAAACAATCAAGCAATCAGTGACTCATTCAAAGCTGAGCAGGGAACATTAATCGTCACAGATAAGACCCTATAAAGTGCATTCAAAAAATACATTCACTTGTTTTAAGTTCAGTGTTACTCTAATATAATGTATTTTTTTTTTTAAATTCTTAGTTTTACACATTTATTTATTAATTATTATTTTCCCTTTTTTTTTTTTTTTTTTAATCACCACACTAAAAGTCCTAGTTACTCAAATGTCCCTAGTTAAGGTTACATGATTTGTTTGAGTGCTGTGCAAGCCATGTGACCACTGCCGTCATCAGGGTTTGGATCGAGAATTTTCTGATCAACGGCCATCTTGTTTTGTGGATACTATTTAAACTAAACTGAGCTAGACAATAACATCTCTGAATTCAATAATGAAATGCCTTCTGTATTGTTAAAAGCGCTATATAAATAAAGGTGACTTGAGTTGGAAGACATTGTCTGATAAACAATAAAACTGGTGAGTATTTATACAAAGTACAAGTTTGAGTTTAATGTTAAGGAACTTGATTATATGATATTAAAGTCAAAGCTAATGGATTAATGCACGTGTTTTGTAGTGGTGGGCAGAGTTACCGTCTCTACGGTGATTTTCAAGTATTGCTCTGAAACAGCTTCGACAGAGAAGCAGTTAGACGAATTTACAAATTATAACGTATGTTAGGTTAGCCGACTCTTGTCAATGGGAAATCCTGCTTAGGGATGGGAGCTGTGGACCCCTGCTTCTTTACCCCTTACTGCATATCGCTGCCCTGAGGCTAAGAAAAGAAAAACTGAATTTCTGAACATGCAAAATAAAAATCATAAAACCTGACAAAAGTCTTCTCTACACCTTCATACACACACAGACATATTTTTATGTACAGTTTATGTCATTTTAAATAAGATTACTAAAGCAAATAATCTTGCCTTTTTCTCACACCATGTGCTCCTGTGACCATGTGTCAGAACAGGACGTCCCGCCTTCAAGTGGTGCTTGATAGTGACTCCCACGCCTTATTGGACTGTTCTTTGATACTTTTCAAACATTTTAATTGGTTGCAATCATTTAAAAAATCATGTACTGAACATGGGGCATAAGAAAAACTTTCCGTTGCCTGAGGGCAACACTATGCAGTATATATATATATATTTGTGTCATTTTAATGTTGTATTTATTTATCTATGCTTTTGTTTTCCTTCAATCCAGTTAATAATTGCTATCCTTGTCTTTTTTTAGGAAAGAGATTGTTGTGACAACTTTGCACAACAGTTTGGAGATGTTATCACATCACAAAAGTAAGTACTTGCAGTCTTTTAGATATATTTATGGTCAGCTAGGTTTTATCTGCTGTTGTTCATTAATTTTTTACCTGCATCATCATATTACAGACCCATGCCTGCTGGATTAATATGCATTTGAGGAGATACAAAAGGTGATTCCAAAGCAATACGTTCATATATGAGGTTAGTACGGTGGCTGAGAAGTGCAAAGCAAATCACAATTCTGAAAACAAAATAACAAGTTACAAACGCAAATGCAAATCTAAAAAACAAAACAACAATTCAGAAAACATTATAACAAGTCAGAAAACAGAACGATAAATCAGACAAACCGGACGAGGTAGGTACAGTTTGAGACAGCCATTGGTTTGGGATTACTCACCGCTGACTGGACGAGACATCTGTCAATCAAGGTATACAGGAAGAACAGTGGTAGGAAGTTCGGAGGTGGTTTTAAAGTAGCTCAGTTTAAATGTATTGTATGAATTGCCCTTACTATGGAACATGGAGTGTCTATTTACACTCAGTGCAACTAGCCCGCCTATATATATATAGAGAGAGAGGTGTGTGCGTGTGTGTGTGTTAGTGTTACATGTGTAACCCTATGTAAAATAAAAATAAAAAAATCCTATGAGTAATAGGGTTAAAACATTTATTTTAGTCTATTGTTTTGTTTATTCGTTTGAATGTGCATTGTCCGTTCATTTCTACATCGGGGATGATGTTTAATAACTTTCTATACTTTTACAGTTCTTCGTACCTATGTGTCATTACGTAATGTAGCGTAAAAGTTTGTTAGAAATGCACATGTGAAAAATGTGGTGTGTACAATCCAACATGTCTTATGTTTAGTGATTGGATGCTTAGCTTAAACCCGCCTCCCAAATAGGTGAATGTAACGCTATTGGGTAATGAAGAGGTGAGGCTGAGAAAGCGTCATAAGAAGTGAGTCGTGAGTGAAAAACTGACGAAAAAAAGTGATTTTAAGTTTGTTTTGATTTTTGTTTAAAACAAAGTATATTAGTTATTGGACTGTTGTATACAGTTAGCTCACAATATTGGGTTAACATCGCGTTTCTTAGAGTTATACTGAGTTCAGACATCGCTGCCTTTAATCGAGACAGATCACCCATTTGCATCGTCTGTACGGAGGTGCGTGTTGAAACTCGCTGCCGTTTGTGTTCTTTCGTGGGACACCAGGGACTGTGAAACACACTTTTGAAATCCAAAAGGCAAGCGAGTCTTCTGGCTACGAGGGAGAGAGGGACGGGACGGCCATCGTCCGGATAGCGCACCCAGCCACTGGAAGCGTTGGGTGTTCCACCGGCAGCGGGGGACGATCGTTGCTTTCCAGGAGGATCAAAGTATTAAGGCTTGTACAGATCGCGATCTACAAAAGATCGAAGGTACCGGGTTTTCGTTGTTTGTTGCTCACTTGAGTGAAGCGGCCAGTTTAAGTTTTCAAGGCCTCGCCGCACTCGAGCCACGACACAGGCCTGCAACGGGGGGTGTGAGTACTGTTGTGTGTGAGTGTGTGGGCCCACTGGTATTAATGTTTATTTTGTTGACACACTTGTTACCTAGAGGATATTTTCTGCAGGTTTAAGTTTGAGTTATTTGCTCATTTAACGACGCTGTCATAATTGAAACTAACTAAATCATCTACTGGGTTATTTGATAAACCGGGGGCATTGCCATCAGTGTAAAAGCTGTTGGGTGTTAAATGGTGTCAAGTAAAGTGTAACTCTGTAATTCCTCTAATTTGAGCATCTAAGTATTTGCTTAACTTTCTTTATAGTTTCCAATTACTATTTAATTAAATTTCATATCTTTATTTGTTGAATCCTCTCTTCATTCGGTTGTGAGTATTATTGTATGTGGGCTATACATCTCATTGAAGTAGAGCCCCGACGCAAAAGTTAAAGAGATCTTAATTCAGATAACACGTATAGTAAGGAAAAGAGTATAGTGTAGTCAGAGAGGGGGGCTTTAATCCAACAACATAAGGCATTTAGTTTCTGAACCTGGTGCTGCTCCTTTCAAATGTCTAATTTAGAAAGGGAGGGGGGCGATACACATGTAACAAATGTTGTATTTTGGACCAGTTCTAAAGTTTACTTCATTTTTGTTCCTGAAATCCACCCTTTGGCTGGGATTAGTGTAATCCTGATTTTTATTTTTATTGGATCAAATGTATCTTACTAAAAACTTCTGAAAAACACAAACAGATGATTTGATCCTGCTCAAAACTGGATTTTTATTTTCTTTTGAACAATACATTTTCAAGATTTGATCCAATCCAACAGCTGAAATATGATCAAGATTACTTTTGAACAACCGGCTCTAGATGATTTAATGAGAACGATCTCAGAGAGTAAAACTGTCCTCCGTTTGTTACGTTACTCTGCAGATCCTGAATTAATAATAAACACACACAGACAGCTACTGTACAACAACATGACAAACTGAGCAGAATAACCAAAAACTACAAATAAATCAGAGCTTGTTTCTTAACATGTTATATAAGGTTCATCTTCCTCTGCTCGTGTGGTGTCGGTGTAATTATTTGTCTGATTTGTGATGGTTCTTGTTCACAGAGGCATAAAGTTGACTGCAGTTTTGCTGATCTCCAGCTTTTGATCCTCTGATGGAAGCATAAGTCACTTTATCATCACAGCGAACCTGAATCAACATCACAGTCACTGTTTTAATGCACAATTATTACAGCATGCAGTCTGAGCTCAGTTCAAGACACAGATTCAGAAGAACTGCATGTTATAAAACTGATTCAGGTCATGTTGAGAGAAGACATTGATGGAAGATCAAGAAGTGTTTGCTCACCTTCTTTTTGTCTCTGTTTTTACTGTACGCAGTAACTTCAGTATAAGTCACATCATCTGTCTGCTCCTAAACATCAATGAAAATACAGCAAATCAAGCTGTTAAAGGCCCGTCCATCACCAATGGAA
>NC_081157.1:54137166-54237166 GCF_012432095.1 Onychostoma macrolepis | reverse complement strand
TGCCTTATGGTTATTCATCAACTTTCTAAATGCATTGATATGTACAGGATGAAAGAACTAATCAGAATATCAAGCGCGCACTCAGGAAGTATGTGAATGACAACCACAATGACTGGGACCTCCACCTTCCTGCTGTGGTGTATGGAATCAACACTGCAAAGCAGGTTTTGTCTCACTTATTATATTTAGAATATCTATGGTTAGTTGTCGATGGTAAAACTGAATTGGTGAATTGATTTACTATTTAATGTCAAGGATGGAGTTTTTCAAACTTATAGATAAATACAAACTTAATAGTTAATGGGAAGCTTCCTTATGTGATCAGTACTCCACTAGACACAGTCCCTACTTCCTCCTCTTCCATCGACACCCACGTCTGCCAGAGGTCATGAATGCCTGTCCCATGGGAGATGATTTTGAAGTTGCTGACCCAGAAGAGGACATCGACACCAGAGTCAATGAGATGAAAGTTCTCAATGAAAAGGTTTGTATTTGAATAATAAAGGTAAATTAAGTAGTGAATTACTATCAGAATTAGACCTAGGCATAGGCTGATCTATGTATTTTTTTGCTGCGATTCTGCTTTATCTCTCTTTAGTTATAAAAGCAGTTGAATCCTCATGTGAAGCCACTGTCCCTCACTCTGTTACATTGTAATGATTAAACCTTGTTCCTTATTGTTCTATCTTGGCCTGACTGAGACTCCATTGATCAATAGACCAGATAATTCTGTATTTTTAAATGAGTTTTAATTTTGGGTTCTGTTCTTTTTTTGTAGGTTCTTCACAACATAGAGAGAGCACAGAGCATGCAACAGAAGTCATTTCAAAATCGCAAGCGCAAGTTTGTGCGAGTATGTTCAGTTCAGGCCGGTGATGATGTTCTGCTCTCACGGGACCCCAAGAAACGACGGACAGGAGACACATTTACAAGTCTCTCTAGATGTTTTAAGAACAATTACAGAAGAATACAATAAAGCATATTTCGTTACCTTTTGACATGTATAAGGGTTCAATTTGAGCAGATAATTTTACCATCGCTGTCATCGTCAGAGCGCACTTCCACAGTATATCCAGCATCTGGCTCATATTCACGATCTTAGCCATATTCTCAGAACTATCATTTTCAATGACTTAAAAATCAATATTTTGATCACTGGCAGCTTATTCACCACATCCACCATCAAATGACAGTGACAATTATATTTCATTGTGTACAGTAATTTCTTTGCAGTAAAGCCATTCAAACCAGTTACATTTTTGCTGATGATATTCCTTTGTTTTATGCTTGCTGTAATTTATGAGTGACACATCACGTCATCATTGTGTATCAAACAGTGCCACCTCGAGGAATAAAGATACATTGCACATATTTAGTCATCGGATATGTAAATCTAGCTGAGCAGGAAAAATACACTTATACATTTACATACCTCCGGTCTCTAGCGACCCTATACACTTTTTACAAAAAATTAATCAGAAAACAGGCATTCTTTTGCATATATTTTTTTCTTGTTATATTGTTTATAATTAATAAATTGAGCAATACAAAAAATTTGATGTCTAACTTTAAAAAAATGAAGGAGGGAGAGGGCAGTGAATGATGTCCTGGGTTGCTAAAGATCTGAGGTATGCATTTTAAGGGTTAATTTGTTTGTGCCATTATATAGTTATATTTTATAATACTGTTCTTCACCAGGTGCAACAGCCTACCATTGTGAGAGACCTTCATACAGCTTGGTACTGGGTACACAATCACAGAGACTTATTTCGTGGAGAGGTGACAGAGCCTGCTTTTCTGCAGATGAACAGTGAAGATCAACAAAATGCACTCAAGAAGGCCCTGGAGAGTGAATTCCCTGAAGCAAAGGATGACTTTTTGTTTATATTTCAGTATCAAGATGACATGGAAACATTTTTGTCATACTGTGTTGATAAACAAGGCCTTAAGGTCAATGCCATGTTCCTCAATCAGCAATTGTAGTGGAGGGAGGGATGGGGAGGGAAGGAAAGAGGGAGGGAAGGAATGAATAAATAATTTGAAGAAAAAAAAGTGTTTTGTGTGTTTCTTAGATGCAGACATTTGTTAAGTATGCTGAAATAAGTAAATCATATCTTTAGAAAATTAAAATATTTCATGTAAAACACTCACTTATATACACCTGTATTACTCAAATAGAGTCTAGCAAATGTAAACTATTCAATTGATTTAATTTGTGCAAATCTAATCGATTAATCAATATAATATAATTGATATATTTTATCAAAAAAAGTGTGTTTATATCAGGAGAATCACTAAACAACTCTTTCCAGTACGGATCGGGTAGTGTCAACAACACCTGAATTATTACATTACATTTTTTATTAGTAATAGTATTATGACAACAATTTTATTAAAACTACCCAAAATTGCCGTAAATTGTTTCGTCGTACTTCAGACAGGAAGTAGACGCATTTCCGCGCATGCGCAGTACAAATCGTGTTTCCGGTACGGATCGAGTAGTGACAGCGCGCGCTCTCTCTCTCTTCCTCTACACAAGCACGTGTCCCAGGTCGTTGCCATGGAGACAACCCGAAGCCATTAATGCTGTGATGTGAGTTATTAGCGAGAGTGCGCTAATCGCGGGAAGAATAAAATGGATAGTAAAAAAAAAAGAAAAGATGCCTGGAGGAGCTGAAAAAGCCAGGTTAAAAAAAAGAAATGCATTGGAGGATGACGCGGCCAAACTGACAAATATTTTTTCAAGAAGACAAACGAGCACACGTGACCTGGCGACTCGAGGTACAGTGACTAGCAACATACAGTTATGCATTTGGCAAACGCTTTTATCCAAAGTGACTTACATTGAAGGAATTTTTTCAAATTGAAGGAATTTGCAAAATCGCTCCCTCATCAAAGGTAAACTGTGTTTACTGCATCAGCTCTAAATACACATTGAGCCGTTAAACCACGTGTCAAAAAATTAATGCTGTTTGTCAATGTTTTCCATCATAACAAACACCAAGCCTCCAGCACTGAGCCTTGAGCGATGCGTTTCCATGATGCTTTAAGAGGACGTTCACTGTAATAAACATGAATGATTTCTGGCAGTAGAAGTGTTTATTTAGTTCCACTGCGCTCAAACCCTGTCACATGACAGGAAGTCAGTCCCGGCTGATAATGGCAAATAATTAGTGAAACTTAATCAGCTATGACTAGAGATATTAGTGGTTCACACAAAAATGAGAGTTCAGCCGTCATCTTCTCACCTTGATGTGGAACATAAAAGAGGACACGATGAAAACTTTAGTTTATCCACGCAGCTGAAATCAGATGGATTATTGCAAACATAAAATTCCTTTAATGTTTTAATATAATTTAAATAATTAAAACATAATATTAATGTTTTGGTTATTACTAATATTGAATATTAATATTTCACAGTACAATAGGTTTACTGCAATTACAAGATTTATTTATGAATTTCTTATACTTTAAATAATAATAAATTAAAATCATATTTTGCATATATGTGTTTTTTATTGTTCTGATTTAAATAATATAATTATTTCTCTTCTTTTTATTTATAATAATAATCAATACAGATTTTATTTTTTGTTACAGTGGAATAGGATTATTGGAATTAATAATAATAATAATTATTATTATTATTATTATTATTATTGAATACTGCATCTTTATTTTACAGAACAATGTGATCATTGCAATAGTTACTTTTTATAATTTTGGGTAATTGTTATAATTAACAAACAAACAAACAATAAATGAATAAATAAAATATTTAGGATATTATTATTTTTAAATACTCTTTTTTAGTACAGTAGGATTATTGCAATTGTAACATTTTCTTTTAGATATACTTAAAATAATAGATTTCATATAAAATTAAATTAATATTTTGGTTATTATTATTATTTTATATATTCAGACTTTATTTTACAGTACAATATTTTTAGTGTAATAGTACCTTTTTATGGATTTGTGTAATTAGTATAATTAACAATAAATAACTAACTAAAATATTTAGTTTATTATTACTTTTAAATACCCATTTTTATTTTACAATAAAGTAGGATTATTGCAGCTGCAACATTTCCTTTTTATAATAAAATGCATATTTTGATTATTATTATTGTTTTTGTTATTGTTACTATTAAATACTTACATTTTATTGTTCATTACAAACACTTCAATATTAACTAGTAATAGTAAAATGTTTTTAATTGTTATTTAATAATAATAATAATAATAATAATAATAATAATAATAATAATAAATGTGTAACTAAATGTGCTGCCTATCTTGGCCAGGACCCTCTTGTAAATTTGATTTTAAATCTCAAGAGTTTTTAAATTCCTGGTTAAATAAAGGTTTAATAATAAAAATAATCAAATACATTTAATATTTTGGTTGTTTATTATTATTATTATTATTAAATAGTTTTAATTTTACATTACATTAGGAGTATTGCAGTTGTGGTATGTGTTTTATTTTAATAATCATTTGTATCATTTGTAATTAAAATAATAATAAAATAAAATTCATATTTTGGTTGTTTACTGCTACTACACAGTAAAATCCCCAGTGTTAAATCAACACTGCTTCAGAGTGTATTTGGTCCCACTCCAAATAGTGTTAAAGTAACACTGAAGCAGAGTTAAAGCTAATGAGATAATTATGTGATTAATTAAGTGCTGATTGAGCATTAGTGATGAACACCTGCTGTTAACAAGCAGAATCACTGAAAGAAAATAGAAACACAAGAACAACAACTCACTTCAGCCACAGCCTTTGATAAAATCAACTGAAATAAAAGACATTAAATCTCTGAAGATCTCAGCAACCCCACAAACAGCATCACCAGCTCCACTTATTATTGACTTTATTTCTGTCAGATGACTACAGAAGCTCTTATTGAAAATGATCAGAGGTTTAAACATTGATGCTTCATTGGTCAAAAACAATGCCACCATCATGGAGATGAGTGTTTACTTTGGTTAGGCTCTTGACACTTGAGTTGCTGTGTTAATTTTTTCTTTGCAACAATGCATATGTTGTTGTAAAGAAGAAAGATCAGTGCTTTACACTGAGCACATAGATGCTTCTGTATGAGGAGACAATCATTGTGAACTGGCCAGACTGTATGTTTTTTTTTTTTTTTAATTCTATTTTGGGTTTGCGCAACTAACCTGCTGATGTTTCAGTATGAGAAAGTGTTGCAGCCAACAGTTATCGTGAATGCTTTTAAAACCATCTGCATAACATTTTTTGAACAACTGTATTGTATAGACAAACACAGACATCAAGAACCAGCATATGAATCTCAACAATGGTGACAATCAACAAAATTCTTCAAGCTGCAATGCATGCTGGGTAACACCATAGTAAAAACTCCCACCATGCACTGCAGTATAAATATTTATTGTCACCACTGTTGAGGATCATATGATAAGTGTTCATGTCTAAAAGCTTGACCTGAAACTCCTCAAGTTTTTGAAATGTTACAATCCTATATGTTTAATATAGAGCTCAAAATTATTGTAAAAATATGATTATATATCCAGAAACACATGATGTTACTTATATATATATATATATATGCTTACATATTTTTTGGTTGCTTTTTAGTTGATGAACTTAAGTCAATAACCAAAGAGCAAGTAAGAGAAACCACTTTGCATTGGTTAGCCATGTCTTTTATAAGCAGAAAGAGTAATCTGCTATATCAAGCGTCTGTTTCAACAATGTTCAAGTGTTTGCAGTGAAACACTATTGCAATGAATTAGAAGCAAAATTATTTAAAAGTTCTACAAGGGTCAAGAGCCCAACTACAGCAAACACCGTCCTCCATGATGGTGGCATTATTTTTGACCAATAAAACATCAACATCTAAACCTTAGTTAATTCTCAATAAGATCTTCTGTAGATGTCTGACAGAAATAAAGTGAGTCTGGTTATTAATGAGTGAAGCTGTTGATGCTGTTTGTGGAGTTGTTTAATCCTCCTCTGCTGAGATCTTCAGAGATTTAATGTATTTTATTTCAGTTGATTTTATCAAAGGCTGTGGCTGAATTCAGTTGTTGTTCTTGTGTTTCTATTTTCTTCAGTGAACAACAGCTTGTTAACAGCAGCTGTTCACTAATGCTCAATCATCATTTAATTAATCACTTAATTATCTCATTAGCTTTAACTCTGCTTCAGTGTTACTTTAACACAATTTGAAAGTGAAAGTGAAGTGACATATGGCCAAGTATGGTGACACACACACACACACACACTCTCACACACACTCTCTCACACACACCCGGAGCAGTGGGCAGCCAAACACTTTCAAACCCAGAAAAAAAGTAAATATTCAGTAAATATTTTAAATGAAATATTCTGTCATGTTCTTCCTCTGAAGATGTTTTCAGGCACGTGATCAGCGAGAGACAAAAAAGGAGGATCTGACCACGCCCACAAGCCACGCCCCCAGCACTTATTATTACAAATATATATTTCAGCACATTAACAGATATATCTTATATTGTAATAATACATACTGTTGTCCTGTAAAAGATAAAAAGCAGCATTTAATAATCCGCTTTATTTTATTCAAAGCATCTTTACAGTGAGAAACTAGAAATAGAGATTACATATTACATATTCATCAATTACAATCTGATCTCAAGATGATCTGTCGTTGTGTTTTATTATTTGTGCACAAAAACAATCCAGAAAAATGAGACGAATGATAACATGAATATTTTCTGAATAAATGACTGATCTGACTCTCTGTGAGGATTTCTGACACACATTTATTCTGATTGATGTTCATATTAATGTGATGAAGAGACTCTGTAACATCTGTTAGTGATTCATCACGCAGCTCAAAGCATTATGGGTAGAATCTCTCATCAGTCTCTTCTGATTCATCAACACAGTTTCACTGATGATCGAGGACTAACATTAAACCCAGGATAGAGCGGCTGAGTGAATGTGGTCTGGAGTGTGTGGATGTGTCTCATTGTGTTTCTGTAGATGCTGTAGAAGGACAGAGTTCCTGCGCCGTGATCCACATACACTCCTGTTCTATAGATATCATCATCATCATCCTCATCATCATCACACACTCCTGTTCTGCTGCTGATGGGCTTCACAGGGAGAGGAGTCCATATGTTATTGTGTCTGAATGAGTAACTGTCAGGAGAGCAGTACAGACTCCAGGACTGATCATTACCTCCAAACACACACTCGACACCTCCTCCCTTCCTCCTGATGCTCTTATATGACACTGATACACACACATAATCTCTGCTCCACTTGATCTCCCAGTAACAGCGTCCACACACACTCTCTCTACACAACACCTGAGACACATCAAATCTGTCTGGATGATCAGGATACTGCAGATCTGTGTTAGTGAATGTAATCTCTCTGTTGTTCTCAGACAGACGGAGGCGTTTATTCACTGTGTTCAGATCCAGAGTGAACTGATGGGAATCTGATGGAGAGAAAACACATCACAATCAGGAATCATGAATGAGTTATTAAATCAGACACACAAACACATGATCTTTAATATAATAACCTGCACTAAACCTAAACCTGTGTCACAGAACACATTCTGATATATATTCTCATCTTATATGTATGTTTTAACAGTCTTTTCTGAGAATATTATATAAGAGTGTTGAAATGTTCAGAGATCTCACTTCACACCTCCTCTAAATGATTGACCTGGTCTCCTAGCAACAGTGACAGCAGCGGTTGCCGAGCAACAGTAAGGACTGTACTGGACTGTTTAAACTGATATTCAACACAAACCACAATAGATTTCATCAGAAATCAGGGAATTAGCCTTTTTCTCCAGAATCTGAAATGACGTCAGCGCAGGGTAAAGATCGATCCGTTACAGGTCTGCGTCTATTATATCAGTGCACCCTTCTCTCAAATAATGCTTCTTACCTTTTCTGTTCTGCCTGTTTTACAAGTTGTTGTTATGTAATCATAAAGAAATATCATTTGACTTGTTTGTAACTGATATGGCCACTCAGACCGCTGACTCGTGAGATAAAGCACTTAACATAGCGCTGGATGATCTATTCTCGTCTCCAGCAAAGTCCCTTTTTAAATAGTCTTTGATCTCCGGTACATTTGAGCGTATTATCTCAGTTTACTCCGTCATTTCCCTCAAATCACCACATCATCATAAATTACTTCAGAATGACAACATTTATGACCAGATGCACATGTTTCTCAGTTTGAAGCATATTAAACTCAACACAAGTACGTAATCCTGATAGAATAGGAACAAAACCATGAATCCGAGTCATCTCTGTTTAATATATATTTCCCAGGACACATTATACAACGTACATTTACTCCATCGCATTAATGCAAAGGAGAGAAAATACAACATTACTTTAATAATAATAATAATAATAATAGCGATTTAATAATAATAATGATTTTATTATTTTCCATTGTGTGAAACTGATGTGTGGCAGCAGTACAGACTACGATCTGACTCTAGAAATCCAGAAGTTTAACTGTTAAAGGAATAGTTTGTCAAAAAAAGGGCATTTCTGTCATTGTTTAATCAGCCTCATGTTGTCCAAACCCATATGACTGTGTAAATGTGTGTGTGTGTGTGTGTGTATGAACAAAAAAGCCTCCTGAATGAAAACTGCAACCCAGTGTACCAAAAATACTTGTATATATGTATTATAGTTGAATTTTGAAGTAAGAAGTGTTGGATTATTTCGATCATGATTTTTCTCTTTTTTTCTAAATAGAAAACAAAAAAAAAATGATTCCTGTTTTGTTTATTTTTGTCTATTTAAATTCTGTTTACAAACTCACCACACAACATTAATGGTCAAAAACTGTACTTTTTTTGAAAGCCATTTGTTTTCTGAAAAAAATTACACCTTGCACTTGAAAACAGCACATTCTGTTAGAATTTTACAGTCAAATAAAGTAATATGTGAAAATGACCTATTTTACTATTTATTCTTATGTATTTGTGAAGTAGTTATAGCTTACACTCTTATTTTAGTGTTTAGCTGAAGATGCTACAGTAAGATGTTGTTTTATGCGTATTACACATTTAGTATTTCATTGTTTGTGGCAAATCAAGTTTAGATATTATTTTTCTGCAGTATAACTGACAAATTACGCTGTTTCATGTAAACAAAGTATTCATGTAAACAATGTAAAATTCTGCATGACTACATCCTTCATAGATGGACGCTGCTGTGATTAAAACGTATAAATACTCAGTAAATATCAAACGATCTGTAATAACAGACGAAGCAGCAGTAATAAACACAGTTACTCTCACTTGTGTGCTGTGATATTACTGTCTGATCCAATATAGTCACACAACATCATCTTTTAGTTTCATTCTCTCAGAAAATCCTGCATCAAACTGTGTCTTGTTTAAAACAAATCCACGGTAAAATGAAGCAAACAAATGAGCAGATATTACTGACGTGGTCTGAAACTTTATTAAAGATAAAGAGAGCCGTTTTAGCAGCTTTCCTTCAATATAAGCTGTTTTTAGACTCATGAGAAAGTTTTGAGTTCATTTTTTTAAAGTACAGTGACCTCTTGTGTCAAAAGATCGAGGAACAATTGATTTCTCAATTCATGACCCCTTTAAACCACCTGTTTTACTGGTTTGGACATCAGAGTCCTTCTGAAGCACAAAAACAGAGTGTGTGTGTGTGTGTGAGAGAGAGTGTGTGTAGTGTGTTTGTGAGAGAGTGTGTGAGTGAGTGAGTGTGTGTGAGAGTGTGTGTGCGCGTTTTTGTGACAAATGAGGACATAAATTTGTATAATGACAGTCCTTCTAAAGCACAAAAACAGTGTGTGTGTGTGTGCGTGTGTGTGTAATGTGTTTGTGAGAGTGTGTGTGCGCGCGAGAGTGAGTGAGTGTTTGTGAGAGTATGTGTATGAGTGTGAGTGTGTGTGCGTGTAGTGTGTTTGTGAGTGCCAGTGAGTGTGTGTGTGTGTGTGTGTGTGTGTGTGTGAGAGTGAGTGTGTGTGCATGTGAGTGAGTGAGTGAGTGTGTGTGTGTGTGTGTAGTGTGAGAGTGAGTGTGTGTGCGTGTGAGTGAGTGAGTGTTTGTGAGAGTATGTGTGTGAGTGTGTAGTGTGTTTGTGAGTGTGCGAGTTCGAGTGAGTGAGTGTGTGCGCGTTTTTGTGAAAAGTCAGGACATAGATGTGTATAATGACGTGGGTATGACAGGTATTACAAGGTGAAGGTGATCTCAGGACATTGACCCATGTCCCCACTTTTCAAAACGCTTATAAATCACACAGAGTGAGGTTTTTTTGGGGAAAGTTGAAATAGCAGACAGTCTCCTGTAAGGGGTAGGTTTAGGTGTAGGGTTGGTGTAGGACAATAGCACATACAGTAAGTACAGTATAAAAACCATTACGCCTATGGGATGTCCCCACTTTTCACAAAAACGAACATGTGTGAGTGCGAGTGAGTGTGTGTGTGTGTGTGTGTGTGTGTGTGTGTGAGTGTGCGAGTGAGTGAGTGAGTGAATGAATGTGTGTTTGTGAGAGTATGTGTGTGAGTGTGAGTGTGCGTGTGTGTGTGAAGTGTGTTTGTGAGTGTGCGTGTGTGTGTGTGTGTGTGTGTGTGTGTGTGTGAGTGTGCGTGTGTGGTGTGTTTGTGAGGTGTGTGCGTGTGTGTGTCTACATACATTTGTGTAGTCCTGCTGTAATTCTGGATTCTCCTCCATGATCCACACTATAAGACACACACAGAGTCATATTGTTATATTTTTGATTATGATCTTGGCTTCCAATGATTTTGAAAACAATATAATCAAGATAAAACCACATGTTAAACCATGCTTTAAACATACTAGCAATATTCCAGATGTTAGCAACACGCTAAACATGTTAGAATAGCATAGCATCAGGGTTGCAGCTCTCACACACTTTCAGACTCTGTCTCTCACGGATCGACTAAATCTCACAGCAAATAACAAGACAAAAGAAATCACTCAATCTGCTCAGGATTTTCTCACTGGTCTTGTTTGGTTTCACAGAGACTGGACGGGTCTAAAGCACATTAAACCAAATAAAACCAGACCGTGAAATGAACAGCTAAAGCGATGACTGCCTCTTGCGGTGCCGGATCGCTGTCTTCTTTTACTCTCTCTCCTGAAACGTCTGTGTTGTGGACATAAATAGATGGTTCTGTGTCTAAATAAACTCAGTTCTTGTCCAGAAAACAGAGAAAGGAATGCAGTTGTGAGCAGGGTGGCCAAAGGGATGAAGCTTAAGTGAATGGTGCACTGTTAATAATGTGAGTGTGAAATGACAGTATATTCCAGGTTAATAACTGCATTACTTTCACAGTGGGACTTCTCTTGTATCTAACTGCACTCTCAGAAACGTCTTGTAAACAGTACTGTGTTTCTACAGTGCTTCTCTATGAAGGTTCTGTTCCGGCCCAATAGGTGTGCGTGTGCCTGTTTGTTTTTGCGCTCTCCCTCTCTCTTGATCTGTCAGTTTCTTATGCTCATCCCTCTGGATTGCCATTCGTCCGGGCAGATGTCAATCATTATTAACCTGCGTGACGTCGCCGCCCTCGCTGCCAATCAGGATCTCCCGCTACATTTTAAAACGACGCTCGAGTGAACGCTGCTACTTTGTTTGTGTTTCTGTTCGCCGTCTTTCTAGCCTTGGTCATTGTTTGTTGTCTTAGTGACAGTTACAGTGTGTTTAACGTTATCCCCTTTGCTATGCCATTACACATTTTGTAATTCGTTCTATGATTTCTGATCGCGAGAGGACGGAGAAGATGTCATGTGACCTACATAGTGCATCACGCAGAAACACTACTGTAGAGACACCAGGTTAGAAGCGAGCGCCACACTTGTAAGTTTTGTTTGTTAGTTAGACCAGTTTAGTTATGGCATGTAAACGCTGAAGATCTTTTCTTTTCTTTTTTCTTTTTAGTTAGTTTAGAGGTTTCATTGTAAGGTAGTTGGGTTTTGTTATTTTCTTTCCCTTGGCACCGTTTGCGTTCTTTTTCCCTTGGGTTTATATATTTGTTTTGGTTTGTTAATTGGATTTATTGTGTAAATAGTTTATTATATATATCTTTTTCTTATAGATTTCTGCATGGTTTTACAATAAATACCACTTTGTTTTGGCAATACTTTGTTTGAAGTTTGGCTAGATCAGCATTTACGTGAAATAAAAAGCTTTTGAAACATTATAAACTTTACCATTCAAAAAATTAGAGTCAGTATAATTTTTATTTTTTTGGAAAATAAATTATAGAAATTAACACTTTTATTTAGCAAAATTGATCAAAAGTGATGATAAAGACATTTATAATGTTACAAAACATTTCTATTTCAGATAAATGCTGTTCTTCTGAGCATTCTATTCATCAAAGAAACCTGAAATAAATTATACTCTGTTTTTGTTATGGACGGACTCGGACACAAAGATGATAGGCGAGTATGAGGTGATTTATTGAAACAGGTTAAGCACACAGGTGAATTGAGAGGTCTTGAGAGGTGAGTAGATATCTTGGAAACGGCAATTCCGATGGGGATGACAAGGTGATGATACTTCTTTTCTTCTTCTAGGAATACAGGTAGACGAGACAGGTTGGATCCAGGGAGTGACACACACACACTTCGTGCTGGGACTTCTGCAGAGAGAGAGAGGGCGACACAAGGAGGAGGAACACAGGAGGTAAGTTTATACAAGGTAAGCGGTCTTAGAATATTGGAAGGATATAGTTCTCTTCGTTGTAGAATGTAGAGTTGTCTGAGTCCACGTAGCAAAGACGAGATCGGACACTGAAGTGTGTGTGTGGTGAGCTTTTGTAGTGTGGGCTGATGAGGAGGTGATCAGGTACAGGTGTGTGTGATTAGAACTCCGGGGATGTGGAACGTTGTGATTGGTGGAGTGAAGGGCCTGACTGGTCTGTGACAGTACCCTCTCCACGGCCCGCTCCTGAGGGCCGACCTCGGCGTGTGGTGGTCTACCCCTGCCTCGGGTGCTGGGCGATCTGGGTTGGCGGTGTGGAACTCCTCGAGTAGAGTTGGGTCTAAGATGTCATCCCTGGCTACCCAAGAGCGTTCCTCAGGGCCGTAGCCCTCCCAGTCCACGAGGTATTCCAATTTACCACCACGACGCGGGATTCCAGGATCTCTTTGACTTGATATACTGCACCTTCGTCTAGGATTTGTGGGAGAGGGTTTCTTCGCCCAAGTCAGGCCCTGTGGTGATAGGTGGAGAGAAGGGTTTTAGTAGTGAGACATGGAACGTGGGGTGAATTCTATAGTGTTGTGGTAATTCGAGTTTATATGTGACAGGGTTGACACGTTCCAGTATGGTGAAGGGGCCAACGAATCTGGGACTAAGTTTCTTACAGGGCAGGCGCAGACGGATGTCTCTGGTTGACAGCCAGACCTTTTCCCCTGGTTGGTAGTTTGGGTTATCTGATCTGCGGGCGTCGGCTGTCAGTCTTTGTCTGCGCACTGCCTGTTGGAGTTGATGGTGTGCCGAGTCCCAGACTCTCTCGCTCTCCCGGAACCAGTGATCGATGGAAGGGACATTGGATGGTTCACCTGACCAGGGAAACAGGGGAGGCTGGAAACCGAGTACGCACTGGAATGGGGTAAGGCCGGTGGATTGTTGTCGTAAGGAGTTTTGGGCGTACTCGGCCCAGCCTATGAACTGGTTCCAGGAGTTCTGGCGGCTATGGCAGAAGGTTCTCAGGAATCGCCCTATCTCCTGGATTTTGCGTTCGGTCTGCCCATTGGACTGTGGATGATAACCGGATGAGAGACTGATGGTCACACCTAGGAGGGAGAAGAAGGCTTTCCAGAGATTTCGGGAGATGAATTGGGGACATCTATCGGATACTATGTCTTCGGGGATGCCAAAATATCGAAATACATGATTGAATAAGAGTTCAGCTGTTTGGAGAGCTGTTGGGAGACCGGTGAGGGGAATGAGTCGACAGGACTTGGAGAATCGGTCTATGATGACTAGAATGCATGTATTGCCATTGGACGGTGGTAAGTCAGTGATGAAATCCACTCCTAGGTGTGACCACGGACGTTGAGGTATGGGTAATGGATGTAGTTTGCCTGCTGGGAGATGACGGGAGCTCTTGGAGATGGCACAGTCCGGGCAGCCTCGCACAAACCTTCTGACGTCCCTGGCCATGTTGGGCCACCAGAAGCGGTCTCGTAGCAGCGAGAGAGTTGCGTTGGCCCCTGGGTGGCCAGTACCAAGTGAGGCGTGAGTGGAGGGAATTAATGGTGTCTGTTGGGTCCTAGGTACATACTGGTGGTTTGGTGGACAGCCCGGCGGATTGGCGGGAGGTGTAGAGGAGGCGACTGGTGGAGAGGTCCACTGGATAGGACTGGTGATGATAGTTGTTGGGAGGATATTTTCGGGTTCCTGGTCGTCATCTTCGGGAGTATGGATTCTGGATAGGGCATCAGCCTTAATATTCTTGGTTCCGGGTCGGTAGGAGATTGTAAATTGGAAACGGGTGAAGAATAATGCCCATCTGGCTTGTCTGGGATTGAGTCGTTTGGCTTCTCGGATGTATTGCAAATTCTTGTGGTCAGTCAGAACAAGAAAGGGGTGCTTTGCCCCCTCCAACCAGTGCCTCCATTCCTCAAGGGCTAACTTAACCGCCAATAACTCCCGATTCCCGATATCATAATTCCGTTCCGCCGGGCTGAGTTTCTTGGAGAAATAGGCGCATGGATGGAGTCTGGGAGGCTTCCCCTGCTGCTGAGAAAGGACGGCTCCTACGCCTGTGGTGGATGCGTCTACTTCAACAATGAACGGTGTTTCGGGGTCCGGGTGCGTTAGGAGTGGTGCGTTGGTGAATGCTTGTTTGAGATCTTCAAAGGCTTTCTGGGCTTTCGGGTTCCAGGTGAGAATCTTGTTTTTCCTTTCAATAGGTCGGTGAGTGGGCTGGTGGTGGTGCTATAGTTGGGAATGAATCGGCGATAGAAGTTTGAAAATCCTAGGAATCTTTGAAGTTCTTTAATGCTGGTGGGGACTGGCCAGGATGTGACTGCTTCCACCTTCCCCTTGTCCATGCGGACGCCACGATGATCTATAATGTAACCGAGGAAGTGTACTGAGGGTTGGTGGAAGGTGCATTTTTCGGCTTTGAGATAGAGGTGAAACTGACGGAGTTTGTGGAGGACCTCCGCAACGTGGTGGCGATGGTCGGCCAGGCTCCGGGAGTAGATAAGGATGTCGTCTATGTACACGATAACGAAGCGGTTTAGGAACTCCCGGAGCACCTTGTGCATAAACCCCTGGAAGACTGAGGGAGCGTTGACAAGCCCATACGGCATTACCCGATATTCGTAGTGATCAGTAGGGGTGATGAAGGCGGTCTTCCACTCATCTCCCTTTCGTATGCGGATGAGGTTGTAGGCGCTGCGGAGGTCCAATTTTGTGAAGATGGTGGCGCCGCGCAGTTGTTCAAGGGCTGCTGGAACAAGGGGAAGGGGATACCGGAATTTGACTGTGATTTCGTTGAGTTTACGGTAATCAATGCAGGGGCGTGAGCCGCGTCCTTCTTAGCCACAAAGAAAAAGCTGGAAGCAGCAGGGGAGGTAGATGGTACAATGTATCCTTGATGTAATGCCTCCTCAATATACTCCTCCATGGCCTTTTGTTCCGGTGGTGAAAGTGGGTAAATTTTTCCTTGTGGTACTGGCTCACCCGGAAGGAGATCGATCGCACAGTCCCATGGCCGATGTGGGGGTAGCTGGGCAGCCCTCTTCGGACAGAAGACGTCACTAAAGTGGGAGTAGCATGAAGGGATGTCGACTGACAAGTTTTCTTGAGGACTTTCTATGGATGTGGTACCGATAGTTATTTGAGGTCTCTCCTGTTGCCTTGGTAGAGGTAGGTCGGGAAAACAGCGAGGAAAGCATTTCTCACCCCACTTTAGGACCTCTCCTGTCCTCCAAGACAGATGTGGATCGTGCTGCACCAGCCACGGTCGACCCAAAATGATGTCCACTGTCGAACCCTCCAGAACCAGCAATTGAAGGTTTTCCCTGTGTAGTTGCCCAATCTGTAGTTGAACTGGCTCGGTGCATAGATGAATGGTTCTTTTGGTGAGTGATTGACCCGTTATGGATTGTGCCTCGTAACTTTTCGGGTGTCGAAAGTGGGGATGCGGAGCTGATGGGTGAGTTTGCCGAGATGAAGTTACCCATGGAACCAGAGTCGAGGAGGACGGTGACTGTAAATACATCAGAGCAGGCATTAAGCAAAGCACGAGTGGAGAGGGGCTTAAGCTTGGGAAGAGGAGAGGACAGAACTCACCAAGACCCGTTGTGGCCGCAAGGGGCACTCCAACACTCGGTGTCCATCGTCTCCGCAGTAGAGGCACAACCTTTGAGAAATGCGTCGTTGTCGTTCTGTTAATGGTAACCGGGTAGTATTGGTTTGCATGGGTTCTGGAGGGTCATCCCTCTCTGGTCGGCGAGGTGGAGGAGTAGCGATGGCGATGGCAGGATCCGGAGAACAGGACTGGATGCGATTAGAACAACGAATAGCGAGTTGAATATATTTTTCCAGACCATAGTTATCGTCGTAGGCACTGAGGTGGAGGCGGAGGCGAGGGTTGAGTCCTTGTCGGAAAACTGTGATGAGTGAAGATTCGTTCCAACCGCTGGCGGCGGCCAGGGTTCGAAATTGTAAGGCATATTGGTGGATGGTGTTGGTACCTTGACGGAGTTGATACAGTTGTTCACCAACAGTGGAATCTCCAGGCGATACGCTAAACACTTCTTTGAAGTGATTGATGAAATTGTTAAAACTGTGGGTAGCGGGTCCAGCCTGGTTCAGAATGGTCTCTGCCCATCTCAGAGTGGGACCGGTGAGTGAGGTGACGATGTATGCAATCTTTGATTGGTCTGTGGTGAAAACATGTGGGTGGAGGTTTATATTCAAGGTGCTTTGGAGAATGAAGCCATCGCATTCCTCCGCCGAACCAGAGAAGGGCGCTGGTCTGGCCACAGGACTGGCGAAAACGATCGGTGAAGGAGTGCTCGAAGTGGGGTTTGGCGGTGATTGTGGTGGTGGAGCTGGTGGTGCCGTTGGTGCGGGCGGTTGCGATAGTAACTTCTTGAGAGTATCCACCAGCTCTTGAAAGGGGTCCGGTGTGCTCATCCTGTTGTGACGGTGTCGGTCCGATCTTCTGTTATGGACGGACTCGGACACAAAGATGATAGGTGAGTATGAGGTGATTTATTGAAACAGGTTAAGCACACAGGTGAATTGAGAGGTCTTGAGAGGTGAGTAGATATCTTGGAAACGGCAATTCCGATGGGGATGACAAGGTGATGATACTTCTTTTCTTCTTCTAGGAATACAGGTAGACGAGACAGGTTGGATCCAGGAGTGACACACACACTTCGTGCTGGGACTTCTGCAGAGAGAGAGGCGACACAAGGAGGAGGAACACAGGAGGTAAGTTTATACAAGGTAAGCGGTCTTAGAATATTGGAAGGATATAGTTCTCTTCGTTGTAGAATGTAGAGTTGTCTGAGTCCACGTAGCAAAGACGAGATCGGACACTGAAGTGTGTGTGTGGTGAGCTTTTGTAGTGTGGGCTGATGAGGAGGTGATCAGGTGCAGGTGTGTGTGATTAGAACTCCGGGGATGTGGAACGTTGTGATTGGTGGAGTGAAGGGACTGACTGGTCTGTGACAGTTTTCAACATCATAATAATAATAAATGTTTTTTTGAGCAGCAAATCAGAAATATCAGAATGATTTCTGAAGGATTGTGTGACTGGAGTAATGATGCTAAAAATTTAGCTTTGAAATCACAATAAATTACATTTTAAAATATATTAAAATAGAAAACATTTATTTTAAATAGCCTAGTAAAAATATTTCAAAATTTCACTGTTTTACTGTACTTTGGATCAAATAAATGGTGAAGAGAAGAGACTTCTTTAAAAATCATTAACAATCATTACTGTTCTAAATCTTTTGACTGTAGTGTATAGGCAACTTTAATTGTTCTCTAATTTCTAGCTTTTAATTGGCTTAGAAATCAGATAACTGCTGGACAATAACCAGTAATAATAATTTGTTTATATACTACAAACACTTTTTCTTTTTTTTAATCACATTAGGCAGAATAGTTTCTATACTGTAATCAATGATATGTCAATTAGCACTGCATTGTTCATATACTTTATTTATTACATATAAACCATATATTGTCTCAATCATATGTTTATTGTCTTCATGTTTCCAAACGTTTCTGTTTTTCTGTGAAAAAAACTGTTTTCATACAGCGATAGTTGGACGCTTTTGTCCGTATTAGGAATATCCTTGTATGACTTTCTGCTCAAGAGCGCCCTCTGGCTTCGAGTATGAATGAAACACACACTGCATGGAGTGTTTATCTCGCCTTATTCTGGGTATAAAAAATCTATATTTATTCACACCGGCTCTTGAAAACCTCTATGCGAACACACTTGCCCGAAAAAGTGCGGGGGACGAATTTACGTGTTATTAAAAGTGGGGTCCCCCACGTAATCTACGCCCCTGCACTGAAGATAAAACTCACATTCTGGTACAAAATACAACTGTGTATATTATGAAAAGTGTCATTCTTGAGGAAACTATCGCTTTTAAATTGTAACATGGAGTTATATTGGTTTGGACATATATTTGAGGGGCAGAACAGTGGCTCGGTGGTTAGCACTGTTGTCTCACAGCAAGAAGGACTCCGGTTCGAGCTTTCTGTGTGGAGTTTGCATGTTCTCCCTGTGTCTGCGTGGGTTTACGCTGGGTGCTGCGGTTTCCAACCACCGCCCAAAGACATGCAGGTTAGGTGAATTGAAGATTCGAAATGGACGTAAGTCCATTTAAGAAGTAAATAAGCAAGTGGACATATTTGTGAACGCATGGGTGTGAATGTCTTTTCTATATTTAGCTATTTACTTCAACGATTTATATATTCCAGAAAGTTTATTATAAATAATGTCTATTTCTAATAAATAGCAATGACAGCTGAGTGAGATGGTAAATATATACAAATATATTAACATTGTTAATAAAAGTTCAAAGATTAATATTAGTGAATTTGTCATCGTACTGTTTTATTGTATAGCCTTTTTTTATTATTATTAATAATAATTAAGCCACAAACTAAGCATTCGTTTGAAGTAAGGGGGAAATCCAAAAAGCTTTTATTTATTTGTTACAACGCGGGTATGTCTTATTCGTTCCATTAATAAAAGTTTTATGTTTAATATAAGCTACTTTGTTGCTGATGTTGTGTGTGGGATTTTTTTTTTCATTAAGGAGTAATACTGAATCAACCTTGAGCATTAATTTTGTTCGAAGAATAGGAAAGATCTAACGTTAAAGATCAAAATAAGTGCTGCAAATTGGTTGCTACTGAGGTAAACAGACGCTCTCAAACTTTCTCTGCTGTATCTTTGTAATGGCTGTAGAAATGGTCATTAATTCTTGATTTGGGTACAGCACAGACATGTTACAGGTAATAATATGATCAAAACGTCATGGCAACAAACGACTTCCTAAGTCAGTTTAAGTTGAAATGACTTTCACAATCAATTTGATTCAACTTCATGTTTTACTGTTCTTTATTGTCATTGTAGGGCGTAGGCTACTTTTCTCTATGAATTTTAATGAAAATACAAATTAATAAAATTAGTTTTATTTATTTTTTGTTACAAAATTTTCATTTATTTATTTTTAACACCGCACACTCAGCACCCCCATTTTTTCTTGGGCTACACGCCAGGGGGTGCTGCAGCATCCTCAGCACCCTTACTTCCCGCGGTAATGTTTATATTATTGTGTCCTCTAGATACCCCCAGACTTCTATCTACATAGAGACACAGGGTAGTTCAAAATCAAATAATAAAACCTAAAAACTTGCTGCTCAACATACTTGAGTTTGTCCAGATTCTTGAGTTTTTCAGAGAGCAGCTTGACTCCTGAATCTCCTGGGTGATTGTAGCTCAGATCCAGCTCTCTCAGGTGTGAGGGTTTTGAACTCAGAGCTGAAGACAGATAACCACAGCCTTCCTCTGTCACCATACAGCCAGATAACCTACAGACACACACAGCAACAGTACACGTTACATTAGTTTGGCTGTCAGACATCACTAACACACAGTCATTTGTGCTGTTATTTTATGTAGTTTCAGTCACAAAAGTAAAGTAATCAGAAAAAGTAAAGTCACTCTGAGACGCGATTTTCTCGTATGTTAACCTGTTAGCCAGCATATAACCCCCATATTGGGACTCACAGCTGAAAATGACCTACCTAACTTAAAATTGTAACAGTTCCTGACTTCAGTCTTCTACACACACAATTTAGGTATCTTTGGAAAGAAGACACTTTAGGCTTTACTATCCATCATCTAGAGTTGATAATGCTCAAAAAGATAAAAAGTTATAGACACTGAAGTGCCTTGAAAATGTTTTTTACCACACTGAATGTTTTTTTTATTTCATATAAAAATACATGAAATAAGTCCTGGAGCAATCCAGAAAAGTAATGGGTTGAAAGTCACGTCTCATGAGTTTATATTTCAAATTTGAAGAAGATACCATGAAAAATGAGATTCTTGCAACCATTTTTCTGAGAATTGTCTAAAATTCGGATTGCGGATTAACAGGTTAATGAATACAGTGTCATGCTTCACTCTCAAACTAAATGTGGTAGCATGTTGTTAATCATTTTATGGAAAACAATTTACCTCAGGATCTCCAGCTGACAGCTTGGACTCTTCAGTCCATCAGAAAGCAGCTTCACTCCTGAATCCTGCAGGTCATTGCTACTCAGGTCCAGCTCTCTCAGACGGGAGTTTGAGGATTGTAGAGCTGATGACAAACTCTCACAAGACTGAGAAGTGAGATTACATATGGAAAACCTGAATGAGAAAAACAGTAATTGCACACAGAATAAATCTTAGCAATGTGATTTTTAATGATTAATTTAAGGAGGGATCAATGAAAGTGTTTGAACCCAAACCTCAGGATCTCCAGCTGACAGCTTGGACTCTTCAGTCCGTCAGAAAGCTGCTTCACTCCTGAATCCTGCAGGTCATTGTTACTCAGGTCCAGCTCTGTCAGATGGGAGTTTGAGGATTGTAGAGCTGATGACAAACTCTCACAAGACTGAGACGTGAGATTACAGCCATACAGCCTGTGAAGAGAACAAAAAAAAACAAAAAACAGCCATATTAATGTGTTTATCAGGTTTATAATCTCGACTGCATGTTTGTCCTAAGTACAACATAAACATTAAAATGGTAGACATTAAAAATACATTAAAATGGTATTAGTAACAGAAATAAGCCCAAATGTCAGGGCATGTCAAAAAATCTCCAAGGTCCAAAAAATCCCTCAGGATCAACTCCTGAGTGTTAAATTTGCAGGAAATTAAACTGATTCTTGAATAATTTGATCCAGTTCAACTCACTGACTCAGTGATCTGGTCACAGCGCTTCATGCTATCAACACACTGAATCTGTCCTACTGAAATGAGGCAAGTAATATAATATAAGACAGTAATATAAATGTGTGCAGAGGATTTGATTGATGAAGCGAAAATAGAACTACTATAACAAATGCATAAAGAAAGGGAACGTGTTTTAAATTGACATGAAATTGTAAATTGAAACAAACTGTTCAAAAGAATCACTTTTGAAATGTAGGTATTATTTCATTTCTCAATTAAACTGCATTACAAAATTCTAAATTTTCCAGGATGCTTGGAAACCCTGATTGTTTCCTCATCAGATTTTTGAGTAGACATTGCCTGCCTTGTGTCCTTGGAGAAAAATCACTGATACATTCATTCTACAATGTAAACGGGAAAATCTGCTAGCTATACTTATGAAACGCCAATTCATCCACATATTGTAACACAGTGATTCAGTGAATGTCAAACCTCAGTCTGTTCAGCTGACAGTGTGAACTCTTCAGACCATCATACAGCAGCTTCACTGAATCCTGCAGGTGATTGCTACCCAGGTCCAGCTCTGTCAGATGAGAGTTTGATGATTGGAGAGCTAAAGATACAGTTTCACAGCAAGTTCCATCAAAACCACAGCCGTCAAATCTGCCAAAACAGAAGGTCATGCTGATTATTTTCTTATGTTCAGTGTTTCTGCAATAACTTATTGTACCCTTCATAATCAGGACAACAAGACATTTTACATTACACATATTTTGACAATTAATTGTTTAGTGATGCAGAATAAAATATTTGATCAAACAGCAGTCCATGAAATTACTCACAAGGCTTTTCTGCAGCATCTCACAGCTGGAACCAGTCTTGTAAAGCCTGCTTGTTCTGAAGTTAACCTCTTTGGGTTGAACTCATCCAGAACCTTCTCTGACATCAGCAGTATGTAGGTCAGCACGTTGCACATTGAAGATGAGAGTTTTCTTCCTGGATGTTCATCTGAAATGAGGTATCTCAGGATTTCCTCATATAATGAATGATCCTTGAGCTCAAGTAAGCAGTAGAATAGGTTGACTGAAGCTTCATCTGAGCCATTCTGGTTTTGTACACGTTTAATGTGTTCAGTTGTTTGTCGGATGCACACTGTGGTGTCTTCAGTGTGTATGATCAGGCCTTTGAGCAGGTTTTGACTGGAATTCAGTGTAATGCCCATCAGAAACCGCAGGAACAGGTCCAGATGTCCTTTCTGACTCTCCATGGCTTTATCAACAGCCTTCTGCAGTAGCTCCTGCAATGTGATATTTTCTTATGGCCCAAAGAAAAACTGAAGCTCCTCCTTGTTCTTGTTCTTGTTCAGGTAACAGAGGAACACATGCACTGCAGCGAGAAACTCTTGAACACTCAGATGTACAAAGCTGAAAACCTTCTTGTAATGAAATACATTTTCCTTCTTAAAGATCTCAGCTATCATTCCTGTGAACTCAGTGTCTTTACTCACATCAATATCACACGCTTTCAGATCTTCCTCATAGAACACAACGTTTTCCTGCTTCAGCTGTTCAAACGCTAGCTTGGCTAACTTTGAAATAATTTCTCTATTTGAATCTAAGTTCTTTGTAGATTCTCTTTCTGTCTTTTTGTCATATTTGTGGTTCTTAATATTCATCTGTATCAGCAGGAAGTGGATGTACATTTCAGTGAGTGTTGTGCTGATGTTCTCTTCACTGTTGTTGATGAGAAGATCCTGAAGTACTGTTGCTGTGATCCAGCAGAACACAGGGATGTGGCACATGATGTAGAGACTACGAGACGTCTTAATGTGTTTGATGATTCTGGAGGCCTGAGTCTCATCTGTGATTCTCTTTCTGAAGTACTCCTCCTTCTGTTGGTCAGTGAATCCTCGCACCTCAGTGAACAAACCTACATACCGAGGAGGGATCTGATTGGCTGCTGCTGGTCGTGATGTCACCCAGACCAGAGCTGATGGAAGCAGACTCCCTTTGACCAGATTTGTGAACAGCACATCTACAGATGATTTTTCCTCAACATCGTTCACTATTTCGCTTTCAAATTCCAAAGGCAGGCGACTCTCATCAAGTCCATCAAATATAAAGGCAAGTTTACATTTCTCATATAACTTTGATTTTTCCATGTTCTTCAATTGAGGATAAAATTTCCGCAGAAACTCATGGAGATTGAACTCTCTGTCTTTAATGCAGTTAATCTCTCTGAATGGAAGCAGGAACACACAGTGTATATCCTGATTGGCTTTTCCTTCTGCCCAGTCCAGGATGAATTTGTGCACAGAGACAGTTTTTCCAATGCCAGCGACTCCCTTGGTCAGCACAATCTTCTTCTCATTGTTTTCCCTTAATAATGTAAATATATCATTGCATTTGATTGGTTTGTCCTGTGTTTTTTTGTTCTTCTTGAAAGCATCATCAATCTTCAGAATCTCATGTTCCTGATGAACCTCCTTCATATCTCCCTCTGTGATGAAGAGCTCTGTGTAAACAGCCTGGAGATGTGCTTCATTTTCTTCTGTGCCCTCAAAAATACCTTCTGCTTTCTTCTTCATGTTGGATTTGAGAGTTTCCAAGAATTCTTTCAGAATCAAATCTGCTGTTTTAAAAGATGATTAAGTTAATAAAACATAGGGGAAAAGCAAAAACAGATTTCATTTTTAAAGACACATGACCAAGCTTCATCAGCATGATCTCTTCAGAATTAATTAAACATATTGTAATTAAATAAATTTTGAAAGTAACACCACAGATTTTAATAATACAAAGATGGTGCATCTATAATACTTGAATGGGAGAAGTGCAGTGCACAATATGGTGGAATAGTCCCGCTTCTGAATGAAAGAGCCGGTTGTTAATTGGTAAAGTCATCGCATCACTGCAGCTGCACTAAGAAGCTTTGGTTGCTATAGAAACAGTCATCATCCTGAGACGCTCTTAGGACTGTGCTGCTCAATGACTGGTTTAGCCTGAGAAATAAGCTTGTTTAACACTATCTGAGCATAAGAAAAAAATCTCATGAGACAATTGTCAGATTTCATTGTTGATTTAAAATGTAATCGCAAGCTTGGTGAACGGCTTTGGAGAAAATTGTTTCCCCATTCAGAGAGACAGGAGCTGCACCTGCATGACTGAAATAGCTGCTTGAGAGGCGTTTCAAAGAAGGCCGTCGAGTGAAATGACTTGCCTTAAAGGGACTTTGGTAATACAGTTTTGAGGTTTTCAATTTAATTAATTCACTAAACTTGTCATGTCTCTCATGGATTTAAGCATTCAGATCAAGTCGTCCAGGAATATTTAACTGTTTTCAATGTGTAATTTGTAAACTCAGTACAGAGGACAGGGCTTCAGGAACAGCTGGCAGTGAATGCACTGTTTCTGTGTATATAAGGTATACTGGTGTGGTCATTGCTGGTCACATACGGTGGTTGGCTGAAGTGTTTGGCTGTTAATATTAATAATGCTCCCAACCCTGATCTGTCCAACATTATGAACAATGCCACTGCATGGAGGTGTTTTTATTCATTGCCATTGATAATCTTACACTAACTGTGATTTATACAGTGAAAATTATGGGGGAAAAAAACAGTTTTGAATACGACTGATAAGACTGCACCTTGTTTTTCGGTGTGTTTCTCTGCCGTCTCTGAAATTTCTGTGAAGAGAGAGAAAAAGGACAGAAGTAAAAAATGTGTGACAAAATATACAGATACGTGAAATAAAATTCTGTACAGTATGTCTGCGTAAGAACAATATGACCATAAATGAACTGTGAGATTCAGAGGTCTCTCACAGACCTCCCTGTTATTCTCCTCCTGAGTGTATTATGAGTCACCATTCACTTCCCTTATGTTCAGTCACCATAGAGAACATGTGTGAGTGAAGAAATGTCACATAGCCTCCTGTGTATTTTTATAAGAAGTTATTTTTCAAGTGATATACGTTTATTGTCCTTTTATTCCTACCTGCTGCGTTATTGTTTTTTTTCTTTGTTCAAGGTTATTCCATATTTGTTATTTCCAACTGTGTTAATGAGTAAGAAATTATTCCTTTTATGGTTTTATCTTTGTACGCTCTCTGGGGAGACAACTTTCTATGCAAAGTATAAAATGTGTAAATGGCTCAATAAAGACTGAAGATTTAGGACATCATTACTGAACTGATGAGGAAGAGAAATCTAATTCTTACATGAACTTCAACAGGAACAGGGTTCACGATCACTCAGCATTATTACACTGGCTGCTAGTAAGCAGTGTGTCTCAGTGAGCACAGTTAAAGTGACAGTACAGTGTCATGCTTCACTCTCAAACTAAATGTGGTAGCATGTTGTTAATCATTTTATGGAAAACAATTTACCTCAGTATCTGCAGCTTACAGTTTCTCTTCAGTCCATCAGAAAGCAGCTTCACTCCTGAATCCTGCAGGTCATTGTTACTCAGGTCCAGCTCTCTCAGACGGGAGTTTGAGGATTGTAGAGCTGATGACAAACTCTCACAAGACTGAGAAGTGAGATTACATATGGAAAACCTGAATGAGAAAAACAGTAATTGCACACAGAATAAATCTTAGCAATGTGATTTTAATGATTAATTTAAGGAGGGATCAATGAAAGTGTTTGAACCCAAACCTCAGGATCTCCAGCTGACAGTTTGGACTCTTCAGTCCATCAGAAAGGTGCTTCACTCCTGAATCCTGCAGGTCATTGTTACTCAGGTCCAGCTCTGTCAGACGGGAGTTTGAGGATTGTAGAGCTGATGACAAACTCTCACAAGACTGAGCAGTGAGATTACAGCCATACAGCCTGTGAAGAGAACAAAAAAAAAAAACAGGCATATTAATGTGTTTATCAGGTTTATAATCTCGACTGCATGTTTGTCCTAAGTACAACATAAACATTAAAATGGTAGACATTAAAATACATTAAAATGGTATTAGTAACAGAAATAAGCACAAATGTCAGGGCATGTCAAAAATCTCCAAGGTCCAAAAATCCCTCAGGATCAACTCCTGAGTGTTAAGGTTGCAGCAAATCAAACTGATTCATGAATAATTTGATCCAGTTCAACTACTGACTCAGTGATCTGGTCACAGCGCTTCATGTTATCAACACACTGAATCTGTCCTACTGAAATGAGGCAAGTAATATAATATAAGACAGTAATATAAATGTGTGCAGAGGATTTGACTGATGAAGCGAAAATAGAACTACTATAACAAATGCATAAAGAAAGGGAACATGTTTTAAATTGACATGAAATTGTAAATTGAAACAAACTGTTCAAAAGAATCACTTTTGAAATTTAGGTATTATTTCATTTCTCAATTAAACTGCATTACAAAATTCAAAATTTTCCAGGATACTTGGAAACCCTGATTGTTTCCGCATCAGGTTTTTGAGTAGACATTGCCTGCCTTGTGTCCTTGGAGAAGAATCACTGATACATTCATTCTACAATGTAAATGGGAAAATCTGCTAGCTGTAGTTATGAAACGCCAATTCATCCACATATTGTAACACAGTGATTAAGTGAATGTCAAACCTCAGTGTGTTCAGCTGACAGTGTGAACTCTTCAGTCCATCATACAGCAGCTTCACTGAATCCTGCAGGTGATTGCTACCCAGGTCCAGCTCTGTCAGATGAGAGTCTGATGATTGGAGAGCTGAAGATACAGTTTCACAGCATTTCTCATCAAGACCACAGCCGTCAAATCTGCCAAAACAGAAGGTTTATTCTGATTAATCTCTGATGTTCAGTGTTTCTGCAATAGCTTATTGTACCATTCATAATCAGGACAACAAGACATTTTACATTACACATATTTTGACAATTAATTGTTTAGTGATGTAGAATAAAATATTTGATCAAACAGCAGTCAGTGAAATTACTCACAGGGCTTTTCTGCAGCATCTCACAGCTGGAACCAGTCTTGTAAAGCCTGATTGTGATGACGTATATCTCTTTGGGTTGAACTCATCCAGCACCTTCTCTGACATCAGCAGTACGTAGGTCAGCACGGTGCACATTGAAGATGAGAGTTTTCTTCCTGGATGTTCATCTGAAATGAGGTATCTCTGGATTTCCTCATATAATGAATGATCCTTGAGCTCAAGCAAGCAATAGAATAGGTTGACTAAATCTTCATCTGAGCCATTCTGGTTTTGTACACGTTTAATGTGTTCAGTTGTTTGTCGGATGCTCACTGTGGTGTCTTCAGTGTGTATGATCAGGCCTGTGAGCAGGTTTTGACTAATTTCAGTGTAATGCCCATCAGAAACCGCAGGAACAGGTCCAGATGTCCTTTCTGACTCTCCATGGCTTTACCAACAGCCTTCTGCAGTAGCTTCTGCAATGTGATATTTTCATCTGGCCCAAAGAAAAACTGAAGCTCCTCCTTGTTCTTGTTCTTGTTTAATGTATTGAGTTGTTTGTCTGATGCTCACTGTAGTGTCTTCAGTATGTGTGATCAGGCCTGTGAGCAGGTTTTGACTAGATTTCAGTGTAATGCCCATCAGAAACCGCAGGAACAGGTCCAGATGTCCTTTCTGACTCTCCATGGCTTTACCAACAGCCTTCTGCAGTAGCTTCTGCAATGTGATATTTTCATCTGGCTTATCAAAGAAAAACTGAAGCTCCTCCTTGTTCTTGTTCTTGTTCAGGTAACAGAGGAACACATGCACTGCAGCGAGAACTCTTGAACACTCAGATGCACAAAGCTGAAAACCTTCTTGTAATGAAGTACATTTTCCTTCTTAAAGATCTCAGCGATCATTCCTGTAAACTCAGTGTCTTTACTCACATCAATATCACATGCTTTCAGATCTTCCTCATAGAACACAATGTTTTCCTGCTTCAGCTGTTCAAATGCTAGCTTGGCTAACTTTGAAATAATTTCTCTATTTGAATCTAAGTTCTTTGTAGATTCTCTTTCTGTATTTTGTCATATTTGTGGTTCTTAATATTCATCTGTATCAGCAGGAAGTGGATGTACATTTCAGTGAGTGTTGTGCTGATGTTCTCTTCACTGTTGTTGATGAGAAGATCCTGAAGTACTGTTGCTGTGATCCAGCAGAACACAGGGATGTGGCACATGATGTAGAGACTACGAGACGTCTTAATGTGTTTGATGATTCTGGAGGCCTGAGTCTCATCTGTGATTCTCTTTCTGAAGTACTCCTCCTTCTGTTGGTCAGTGAATCCTCGCACCTCAGTGAACAAACCCACATACCGAGGAGGGATCTGATTGGCTGCTGCTGGTCGTGATGTCACCCAGACCAGAGCTGATGGAAGCAGACTCCTTTGACCAGATTTGTGAACAGCACATCTACAGATGATTTTTCCTCAACATCGCTCACTATTTCGCTTTCAAATTCCAAAGGCAGGCGACTCTCATCAAGTCCATCAAATATAAAGGCAAGTTTACATTTCTCATATAACTTTGATTTTTCCATGTTCTTCAATTCATCATTGAATACCAGCAGAAACTCATGGAGATTGAACTCTCTGTCTTTAATGCAGTTAATCTCTCTGAATGGAAGCAGGAACACACAGTGTATATCCTGATTGGCTTTTCCTTCTGCCCAGTCCAGGATGAATTTGTGCACAGAGACAGTTTTTCCAATGCCAGCGACTCCTTGGTCAGCACAATCTTCTTCTCATTGTTTTCCCTTAATAATGTAAATATATCATTGCATTTGATTGGTTTGTCCTGTGTTTTTGTTCTTCTTGAAAGCATCATCAATCTTCAGAATCTCATGTTCCTGATGAACCTCCTTCATATCTCCCTCTGTGATGACGAGCTCTGTGTAAACAGCCTGGAGATGTGCTTCATTTTCTTCTGTGCCCTCAAAAATACCTTCTGCTTTCTTCTTCATGTTGGATTTGAGAGTTTCCAAGAATTCTTTCAGAATCAAATCTGCTGTTTTAAAAGATGATTAAGTTAATAAAACATAGGGGAAAAGCAAAAACAGATTTCATTTTTAAAGACACATGACCAAGCTTCATCAGCATGATCTCTTCAGAATTAATTAAACATATTGTAATTAAATAAATTTTGAAAGTAACACCACAGATTTTAATAATACAAAGATGGTGCATCTATAATACTTGAATGGGAGAAGTGCAGTGCACAATATGGTGGAATAGTCCCGCTTCTGAATGAAAGAGCCGGTTGTTAATTGGTAAAGTCATCGCATCACTGCAGCTGCACTAAGAAGCTTTGGTTGCTATAGAAACAGTCATCATCCTGAGACGCTCTTAGGACTGTGCTGCTCAATGACTGGTTTAGCCTGAGAAATAAGCTTGTTTAACACTATCTGAGCATAAGAAAAAAATCTCATGAGACAATTGTCAGATTTCATTGTTGATTTAAAATGTAATCGCAAGCTTGGTGAACGGCTTTGGAGAAAATTGTTTCCCCATTCAGAGAGACAGGAGCTGCACCTGCATGACTGAAATAGCTGCTTGAGAGGTGTTTCAAAGAAGGCCGTCAGAGTGGAATGATTTGCCTTAAAGGGACTTTGGTAATACAGTTTTGAGGTTTTCAATTTAATTAATTCACTAAACTTGTCACGTCTCTCATGGATTTAAGCATTCAGATCAAGTCGTCCTGGAATATTTAACTATTTTCAATGCATAATTTGTAAACTCAGTACAGAGAACAGGGCTTCAGGAACAGCTGGCAGTGAATGTACTGTTTCTGTGTATATAAGGTATATTGGTGTGGTCATTGCTGGTCACATACGGTGGTTGGCTGAAGTGTTTGGCTGTTAATATTAATAATGCTCCTAACCCTGATCTGTCCAACATTATGAACAATGCCACTGCATGGAGGTGTTTTATTCATCGCCACTGATAATCTTACACTAACTGTGATTTATACAGTGAAAAAACAAAAAACATAGTTTTGAATATGACTGATAAGACTGCACCTTGTTTTTCGGTGTGTTTCTCTGCCGTCTCTGAAATTTCTGTGAAGAGAGAGAGAAAAAAGGACATAAGTAAAAATGTGTGACAAAATATACAGATACGTGAAATAAAATTCTGTACAGTATGTCTGCGTAAGAACAATATGACCATAAATGAACTGTGAGATTCAGAGGTCTCTCACAGGCCTCCCTGTTATTCTCCTCCTGAGTGTATTATGAGTCACCATTCACTTCCTTATGTTAAGTCACCATAGAGAACATGTGCAGTGAAGAAATGTCACACTATTTATATAGCACACATTTTATAAGAAGTTACTTTTCAAGTGATGTATGGTTATTGTCCTTTTATTCCTACCTGCTGCATTATTGTTTTTTCTTTGTTCAAGGTTATTCCATATTTGTTATTTCCAAGTGTCAACGAGTAAGAAATTATTCCTTTTATGGTTTTATCTTTGTACGCTCTCTGGGGAGACAACTTTCTATGCAAAGTATAAAATGTGTAAATGGCTCAATAAAGATTGAAGATTTAGGACATCATTACTGAACTGATGAGGAAGAGAAATCTAATTCTTACATGAACTTCAACAGGAACAGGGTTCACGATCACTCAGCATTATTACACTGGCTGCTAGTAAGCAGTGTGTCTCAGTGAGCACAGTTAAAGTGACAGTACCGTGTCCTGCAGTGCTGATGATGGTCACTGGAGCTGTGAAGGTGTTTCCAGCGAGTACAGGAGCATTTACAGCTGCTCCCATCTGAGCTTTCACATCAACACTGACTCCAGTGTGAGGACTGCTGCTCGTCTGAGCTGGAATACAGAGAGATTCATTACATTTCCTAAATGACAACTTCAGCATTAATGATATTCTGTTCTTCATTACCTTCCTCGAGTTTCAGCTTTTTTTCTTCGGGCTCATCTCGTGTCACACAATCCTGGTCACCAGATGCCATCATCCTTCACCGACTAAAAATAAATAAGCAACTATTTGAAAATAAACAAGTAAATAAAATATAGCAGCAGTTATAAAATATGAGTTATTAAATGTCTCTGTGTGGATGTATTATTCACTATATTTAAAGAAACAAATACTGGGTTTTGTTCACCAAGAATCATGTAAAATAATGATAAAATAATAAAATGAATATTACTTCTCACTAAACGCCTGCTAATTGAACATGTTCACAGCTGTAGTAGTGTTTGTGTTGTTTCTCTGTTCTTCAGTGAATCTGCTTGTTAACAGCTGTTCATCAGCGTCTGAATTCATCGTGTGTTCATTCTCTCTGTCAGGGGGACTATATCAGTAAACTCATGTAGGACACTGATTCTTCAGACACGGGACAAAACATGTCCAGCAATTCTAACTGCTATTAGCTTTAAAACTGGAAATATTTTCAACTGTAAATGTTATGAAGGATTAATAACAGAATGTATTTAACACAATTATCCCCTTCAATTTAATTTGATCATTATTATGACACTTATTGTCTTCTCACTACTAGAATCTAAAACAGTGTGTCCACAGAGAAGGGTTCAATCATTCATATGCTACAAAATGGATAAAAATGTTTTTAATGATGAAAAAGAACTTGTTTTATCAAAAGCAACACTTAAGATCTCATATCAAAGCAAGGTTGTTTTTCAGTGACGCATGCGTGTTTCATAAGGTTTCAAAGCCGTGTCCCCACTCTTTGTCAGCACCGTCAGACACTGATTAAGATGTAATAAAATCAGGGAATATCAGGGCAGCTGTGGCTCTAAAGGACCCCTCGTCACAGTCCTCCTCTGCAGAGTACATCACTGTCAGACAGACTCTGGTCAGATTTATAGGTTTAGAATATTTTAAATCCTAATGTTAATATTTCCTGTCACAACCATGATATGAACACCATCCTCCAGTTTCTGAGGAAATTATTTGAAATATTTAGATCATTTTATTCTCCTGAAGCAGTTCCATTAGCATCTAGCATCAACTGAGAAAACAAAATGGTTGCTACATGAACTCTATTTGTTTTGTGAAATAAATGCTAAATTTGTCAAAACTAACTTCTGTGTGACGGTGGAGACGGGTCGATGACGGAGTCGACATTCAACGTGAAGTCCTCATATTTGTGTGGTTTCAAGTCATTTTTAATTATATTAAATATAAAATAGTATTTAATTTTTCTAATAATGTATGAATACTAAACATGCGACCTGACCACACATATTGCTTTTATGGACTAATAATCATCACTTCTAGCAGAGTTAGTGTTGAGCGAACACAAAACACTGGATAAAACACATCTACACATGATACAGTTCACTTGTGTTCTGATCATTTCTGGATCATTTGTTAAGATGTTTAAATGTGAATATTAAGATCCTGGTGAATGTAAATGATAGAGGTAACGACTGATTGTTTCATTTGTTCATTTAACTGTTTTTAAAAGTTACCTTGTTACTTCAGCAGATGCACAGCAGACATACTGTTCTGAGATGAGAGAAAATAGATCGTTTGTGTTCCAATGATATACCAAAATACTTGTAGATCAGGAATCAGAAGAGGATCTGTGTTGCTGCTTCTCCTGTTCCTCCTGAAAACAGAATGAAAATCAGTTTGTTACAAAACTCTTTCTTTACTGAAACATTACACACACACTTCATCATAAATAAAGCATCTTTACTTTACTTGTCCGCTCGATTTCAGTTCTCTTCTGTACGAAGCAGCAGAGTTTGGTATTAGCAGGCGAGCTCTTAGTGTTTATTTCAGATGTTGTGTAAAGCAGAAGTGTGTGTAGCTGTGAAGGAATCTCTGAAGTTATGTGGAGTGCTAGAAGTGCGTAAACATTCACCTCAGTATACATCTTCTCTAATATTAAATATAAGACGATAATGGCGCTAAACACGCATGTAAATAACACGCACATCACTCTTTATGAAGTGAATCAGAAGAGCAGCGGTTCCTGATGTTACGATCAAAACCGTGTTGAAAAGCTTCGAGTAATGAATCTTTCTCCGATACAGCTGTGTTGAGCTTCGCTGCTTCAGAACGCTTCACTAGCAGCGACAACATTATCACAATATGACAGATAAACACAGATCTATCAACTTACTCATGCTCCGCTCGCAGAAGTGAAACTGAAAGTAACCTGAACCCGCTCCGGCGGAAGTGACGTCAGCGCTCTGTACACTACACTCACAACAGTAACTTCCGCAAGAAAACTTAATGACTTGTATAGCAACAAGGTTAATGGAGCTTTCGTGCGCTCGAGAGCTAAGTGTATAGAAAAGGGCGAGAGAAACACAGCATATTTTTTTGCCCTTGAAAAAAAAGTAATTTTAAGAAAAAATCATTGTCAGCATTATGTATTAATAACTCCATATGTGAGGACCCTAAATTAATTTCAGAATTTGTTTTTTATGAAACATTATACCAATCCGACTTTAATTATGATATCTGCAAAGCGTTTACTGATAATATTCAAAATGTTATTCCATTGATAAATAATGACTTTAAAAATCTTTGTGATTCTGATCTTAAAACAGAAGAATTACAGTTAGCTCTCCGACATATGAAAACAGGTAAGAGTCCAGGACCTGATGGGCTTTCGATTTAATATTTTAGAAGAGCCACTTTTCTTAATGTTCAATGATTGCTAGAAGATTCAAATCAGGACTAGGTCAAATTATTACTGAATCTTTATGAAAAATAGACATATTAGTAACATTATTCATCTTATTTTTGATCTTTTAGACTATTCTGAGCAGATAGAGTCAAGGGCTCTTATTTTATTTTAGGTTTTTGTAAAGCCTTGATACAATTGAACATGGCTTGTTACTTCACTCTCTGAAAGTTTTTGGGTTTGGGAATAATTTCATTGATATTCTAGAAATGTTTAACAATGATATTAATAGTTCTATTATTCTGAATACGGGAACCTCTAAAATCCATCGTGGTGTACGCCAAGGTCGTCCGATTCCCCTTTCTGCTTTTATTAGTTGCTGAACTTCTCTCTGTTCAAATTTTAAACAATCAAAGTATTTTGGGATTAAAAATAATTAAATATTTGATACAGAAGTCCAAATTTCTCAGTTGGCAGATGACACTGCTTTATTTCTGAAAGATAAAAGTCAAGTGAATACAGCCCTGGATTGTATTTCCAGATTTACTAAATCTTCTGGTCTAAAGCTTAATCTTCATAAATGTGAAATTTTATTCATACACAATTCTGTAGACTTATCTATTGAAAATATACCAGTAAAAGACTCTGTTAAATATCTGTGAACAATTCAATTTTATGTCAAAGATCAAGAAAACTAATCATATCTTGAAAAATCATAATTTGAAGATCAATGTACCTCATTTATTGATGAATGAAGAAGTTTCAGAGATGTATATATAAATGTACTAGATGTATTTATAAAACTGCGTCAAAATTATCAAAATGTTGTATAGCAATCGTCTACTTTCTGCTGATACATCAGTGTTCATGTTTATGTCTTTATGTACGTTTATGTATATATCAAATATTTATATATAATATAAAATAATAATATAAATATATAAATGTATATACATGAAAATATTTTCAAAAATATATACTGTGTGTGTGTGTATTTATATATACATAATAAATAAACACAGTATACACTAGTGGTGGGCCGTTATCGGCGTTAACGTGCTGCGTTAACGTGAGACTCTTATCGGGCGATAAAAAATATCGCCGTTAATCTATTCTCAAAGTTGGGCTGGGAGCTGGGTCTATACTACGCAAGCTATGATGACTTTCATCTTGATATTTTAGCGGATGTATACCTAGCCGAATTGCACTGTAGGGGGCGAGCAGTCTTGAACCTGTGTGTATGCGTGCTAACATGGATGCAGCTATGAAGCCGGGTTTGCTTCAGGAAATTTATTTTAAGAAGCTTCCCAATGAAGATCGGCAAGTCATTTCTGTCTCTACGTTACATGGTCGCGCTCTCTGTATCGCGTGCACAGCGGAGTTCCGCCCCGGTTCGCACACACACACACACACACACACACACACACACACACACACAAACAAACGTAAGCGCACACACAAGTGAGCACACTCCCACTCCTATTTGTAAATATTAAGCCGCAAAACGTCTATTTAAATATGACTTCTGTGTGTCTCTGTGTTAATGTATGGCGCAGACGCCGGGTTTGTTCACTACTCATACAGAAGACCGCGTGGACGCTTGCGGCGATATTAACGTCTGTCGTCTCACTAAATGAGGACATAAATACATGAACAACATCTCCAGAACTGCTCTGAGAGTCACTTCATGAGCATTCGAGCGTTTCATTTGAGAAAAACTATCCTCACGGCAACCCGTCAAAATAAACGTTCGGTTTCACTTGAAGATATTGGGCAGAACGTAATAGGCTACTACTACTAAAACTATTAAAACCTTATCTTTAAGGAATAATCATACAATGTCTTCGATGTTATTATCAATATTAAATTCTTGATGACTGCTAGTTGTTTACTACTAGTAGTGAACTTATTCTGATCTACTTGGCAGAATTCAAATGAGCCATTTTAATCTAGATTAATCTAGATTAATTCCAAGATTACAGTGAGATTAATCTAGATTAAAAAATTAATCTATGCCCACCACTAGTATACACACATATATTATGTAAATATATATTTTATATATAAATATTTCTTATTTTTTAATCTCATTAAATGTATCATTATTCTTTTATAGTGTTACAGTATGATATATAATACAGTATAATCACAATATCAGTGATTATAAAAGAAGGGCTCTTAAGTGTGATTCAGTCGCAAACTAATCAAAAGTTTGTGTTTTTCAAGGCACTTTGTGACTTTTCTTACTTCATACACATGAAAAGTGCAAAACTTTGACAAATTTTGATTTCTTGATTATTTAATATTTAATAATAGTAGTTTTATAATATCAAAATATAAAGCAAAAAATGAATGAATGGAAATGAATGATTAATGAGCCAATAAATAATCCTCTGCTGCCATCTACTGGTTATAGTGGTCATTTGATGTCTTTTTAAATTTTATTTTAAATAACTGTTTGTTTACAACAAAGTATATTTCAGTTTTCATTTTTAGTGCTTTAAAGTGCTGGAAATAGTTGTGAAATGCTTGGAAGTCATTGAAAAGTGCTTAAATTTCTCTCAAAAGCATATGTGCAAACCCTGACATGAATAATGTAATAACATGTGTCTATTTCCGCCACAACACCACGGTATAGTCATCATTACTACTTCTGGTCTTCTACATCAGTGCTGTTTGATCTGTTTCTAACAGAACTCTGTGCAGAATGCATCTCACTGGATCTGCAGCAATCTTCTTCATTCTGCGGTGAACTCAAACACTTCTCACTGGATCTGCAGCGCTGTGCTGTAACAGTGTCACAAAATCAGCGGTGGCCAAGTAAACCTGTTCTGAGCTCAAACCAGTTTGCTTGCGCTGCTCTCAATGATTGGTCCGAGCTGGTAAACGGTCTTCACTGCGTTTCGTTTGATGTTTCTCATATGCAACAGAAATAGCAGCATTTATGAATTAAGCAACGCGGTGGTCGCGAGTCTGGAGCCCTGAAATGTGGTATTTACCACCAAAATAACCATGTCCACTATGCCAGAATAAAAGGGAATTCAATATATTCTCAAAAAACAGGGTATCTTGTAAAACTAAGGAATAAATATTATTATTTTTCACTGAAAGTTAATTGAAAACATAAACTGATAACAGGTGCAAAATGTTAATGTAAACATTGATAATGTAACAACAGTCGGCAGTGCAAATGAGCATAGTCCAATTTAGGTATGGTAGTGCAAGATACAAAAGTAAACAGTTGTTACTGTAATAAAATTTACATTCAGTAGTGCAAATAAGGCAGATGTGAGGTAGGAGAGAAGAGTTAATAATATATGAGGGAGTGGATCAACGGGGGTTAGAGTTCAGTAAAGAGACAGCTCTGGGGAAGAAACTGTTCTTTAATCTGCTGGTCCTGGTCCGGAGGCACCTGAAACGCCTGCCGGAGGGCAGGAGAGAAACAGTCTGTGGGCTGGGTGAGAGGAGTCCTTAAGGATGCTGCGAGCTCGATGCAGACAGCGTTTCCTCTGGATGTGTTCGATGGCAGGTAGTGGAGTCCCTGTGATGCGCTGGGCAGTTTTCACCACCCGCTGCAGTGCCTTGCGCTCCGCAACAGAGCAGCTCCCATACCATACTGTGACACAGTTGGTCAGGATGCTTTCTATTGCGCAGCGATAGAAGTTCACCAGGATAGCAGAGGAGAGCTGATTCTTCCTCAGTGTCCTCAGAAAGAAGAGGCGCTGGTGAGCCTTCTTGACCAGGCTGGAGGTGTTGGTTTTCCACAACATGTCCGCCGAGATGTGGATCCCCAGGAACTTGAAACTGGAGACACGCTCAACAGCCATTCCATTGATGTGGATGGTGTCGTGTGCCTCTTGACTCCTTCCTGAAGTCCACGATGAGCTCCTTTGTTTTGGTGGTGTTGAGGAGCAGGTTATTTTCAGTGCACCATGTGGCCAGGTGCTGGATCTCCTCCCTATAGGCAGTCTCATCTTTGTTACTGATGAGGCCAATCACCGTGGTGTCGTCTGCAAACTTGACGATGGAATTAGATCCATACACAGGCTTGCAGTTGGAGGTGAAGAGGGAGTAGAGAAACGGGCTTAGCACACAGCCCTGTGGTACACCAGTGTTAAGTGTGATGGATGTGGAGCAGGTGAATCCTGATCGAACATTCTGGGGTCTGTTGGTCAGGAAGTCCAAAATCCAGTTACACATTGAGGTATTGATGCCCAGGTCTCCAAGTTTGGCTATTAACTTGGTTGGGATGACAGTGTTGAATGCTGAGCTGAAGTCAACAAACAGCATACGTGCATAAGTGTTCTTATTGTCCAGGTGAGTGAGCACAGAGTGCAGTGCCATGGAAACTGCATCCTCTGTGCTCCTATTGCTATGGTAGGCAAACTGGTGTGAGTCCAATGTAGATGATAGAGAGTCTTTTAGGTGTTCCAGGACCAGCCGCTCAAAGCACTTCATGACGATGGGTGTGAGTGCTACAGGGCGGTAGTCATTAGGGCACCTCGGACTAGAGTGTTTTGGCACTGGCACAAAACACTTGTTATAACCTTATAGACAAAGATATAGTTATAGTTCTTGGTGAGAACAGGCCGAACTAAAGAACAAATATGACTTACTTTATGTAATGTTTTTTTTTTTTGGTGATTTAAAATATATATGTATATTCTTTGATTCACAGGAGATGTTTTGGGTTAAAGGCTGGTGGTATATTTGGGGCAATGATCCGGGGGTCTTTGACAGGCTTTTCTCTCCGTAAGAGCTTTACTATCTTCACACATTCTCAAGACAGTAAAGGATCTCATTTACTTCTCTGAAACCCATGACTAATATATTATCCAGGAATGTGCTTTTCCTCCACAGGTATATGAGGATTTACTGTGAGATTGGAAAAATAACCCAAAGCTGATGCTGATAAACTCAGAAGCAGTGAAATATAAAAGAGTTTAGATTGAAACACTTCCCGTGTCCCAGACAGACTGCAGGTAAACTCAGCAGACGTGTGCACAGATGAAAGTTCATATCAATATAGTCCTGCTTTTGTAGAAGATTTTTATGGATATTAATCAGAATTATTTAGACATAATCAAGGTGAATTTTGCTTATAAGGTATCTGTTGAATCTTCCAATATATTCTGAAGGCCTCGGTGTCAAAATGTGTACGTGGCAAAGCAAGGCCTTTGTGTCAAAGTGCGTACGTGGCAAAGCACATCTGGAAGAAATGAGGAGGGGGCTTTATCCCCCATAACAAATTCTAGAGGGTCTCTTCTCCTCTGGGACAGATAGAGTTACATACACAAGTGAAATGTATGCATATGACTTAACCTTAGAATCCGCCTTAAATGGCTTGTATATAAACCAGAGACAAAGAACAGTCGAGAAGCTTTTCTGAAGAGAGAGCTTCGGTTTTATATCGACGAATAAAATCTAATTTTTCTAGAATCAAAACTCCAAGTCTTTGTTTCATTCTTCGAACTGCGGGGCGCGACACTTCATTTGGCGTCACGAACAGGATCTGGAAAAGAGCCACAAAGTGTACCACCACTTAGAGCAGATTTCAAACAACACGTAAAGGTGGCCACCTTTTTAATCAGGTAAGCATTTTTGCTTATATAAGATTGTGTTGTTTGCTAAATCTGTTCTTGGTGGTAAGGTCACTAAATTTTGCTCTTCCAAAATACTAAATTTAAAGATGAGAAGATTTAAAAAGAGGAGTTTTATTCCAGAAAAATAACTGCATGCATTATCTGGTTTATTGTTTGAGGTCTTGATGAGTAACTTAAACTGAACTGAGATGATGCAGGCAAAAATACATTGCTAGCAATGGTCTGTGTTTATTTGGGCTGGGCCTGAAGAGACGGAGATAGACGTGAAGTAGATATAGTATAGAGAGCGCAAGACCCACGATACCGCCCTGATTAAATTAAAAAGACAAAAATATTGTAAGGTCACAGGGGACTGCTTGGGTAGGTAAAATTCCTGACAGAATCTTGTTCTTTTACTGCGAAAAGAGAATACAGAGAGGTTACAGTACCAGAACCAGTATTTTGGAGCAGGTGGAAACTCCAGAGGAAAAAAGCTTTGTTTTGTTGTTTTGTTTTGGAGAATGTTTGAAACTGTGTCCGTGTCTGAATGCATGTGTGTGTGAAAGACTGAGAGTTAAGAGAAAACACATAAGTTCCGATTGGGTTTGGGGAGAGAAGTGTGCCTTCTTCTAAATGGAGAACGGCCGCAGCTCGTGTCACACTCAAGAGGGACTTAGAGGTGTGCATGTTGCTAGGGAAATAGGGTCAATAGAGATTGAATCCAGATGTGTGACAAGATCCTATGTTGGGTGTCTGTGTGAGAAAAAAGCAAGAGGGAGAGAAAAAATTTCTGAGAGCAGCGCTGTGCAGAAGAGATATTAAGTGAGGAAGTTCAATGAAGAACATTAAAAATAATAAGTGCGCACTAAATAAAACGATAGAGACGAGAGATAATTAAGAAATGAATAAATAAAAATCATTATTAAAGATATTATGAATACTATGTGATCATAAAATAAAGAAAAAGCATATAGAAAGTGTACATGCATCAGATATAATAAAAAGGTCATAAAATGAAGAATAAAAAATTAATTGAAAAATAGTGGCAACATTATTATAAAAAATTAATAGATGAATAAAAATATTACACGTGCTTATAACTGAAGACTTCCAAAATTTGTATCTTGTTGTCCCTGGGAGACAGTATGAAGGTTAATCCATTACAGAATTAGAGATTTGGGTTTGAGCTAACCAAATATAACTAGTGTAGTGCAATGTTGAATGAGAGCAAGATTGGGTGACCAAGTTCATAGAAATTTTGAATCAAAAGCTTTAGGATATTTAAAAATAATAATGGAATTTGTTGATTAAATAATTAAATTAAATAAAAGGAATTATTTTATGTTGGTTGGGAAAATCCATTCACAATTACTAGATTATTTTAAACCATGCAAATATAGAAGAAAAGTTATGATTGATGTCTTTAGTTTACCATACATACTGTTGTAACAGAAAGGATTATTTTGTTTGATTATAATACATAATAAAGGTAGATTACTGCTGCTTTCTGCATTTTGCAAAGAAAAAACTGCTTGCTATTTTCCTGCAATGAAGAACTTGCTTTACTAAAAAAGAATAAGGGAACTGCTGTTTTTAACCAGATTACCTTTTTTATTTATTTTATTTATTTACTTATTTTTACCTTTTTATTAAGGGGCCATAGAAATAGATGGTTGAAAAGTGAAAATTAGATAAAGAGCTGATTGCTCAGAGACAATTTGCTCACAGTTTACAAAGGTGCAATTTGAATAATGCAGTCTCTGAGTGTTAAGATTTCAGATGGCTTCTGGATCAGTGCCTTGACAAAGCAATGGAGTCTGTCTAACAAAGTGGCGAAGAAGCAAAGACAGCTGTAGAGAGAAGAAGGGGGAGGGGCTGATGGATTTTCAGCAACCCTCCGAAAAGAGGAGTGAACACTTCTGCATGGAGAAAGGCTGACTTAAAGCAGGAAAAGGTGAATCTTTCACTTGAGACTTTTCCTGAGTGTGAAGAGAACATCCTGAAATGCAAAACTCTGGCAAAAACAATCAAAAGCCAGACTGAGGAGAGGCAGAGAAACAACGGAGATCATACACCACAACATCAGGCCTTTGAGTGCCATCACAGACTGACAACCCAGTGCAACAGCTAAACAGCTTCAACAAACTGATGATCTAACCAGAAGCACTTCCATCCCTTCCCATTGTGCGCACAGGTGAAGCACATTTATTTGATCACTTTAGAGACTGTTTCAAAATTTGTTAATCATTTTATTAATTTTATTAATCTTGATTATTCACTGGTCTCACAGCAGTTCTTTGAATTCTGTGTTTTAACTAACATTCTGAATCTGCTTTTCAATAGGAACCAGTCCAGCCTTATGTCTTAAGAAATAAGAAATTTTTACAGACAGAAGTGGGTGCTTGACTCAACAATTTAGGAAAAAAATCGAGCTGGATTTGGCATAGTGAGGGCTATTTCATTAACCAACGAGGGAAAAATGCACAACTGAATTATTGACAACAATGCTGAATTCTTTGGGAAAGGAAAAAAAGTAGACAAGATGTCTAATAGAAAAATATATATGGCTGATAAAATAAAAATATTGGTCACTCCATTTTGTTTAATGGTAATTTTCTGGGGCTGGATTGCCTAAAAGCATAAAAAAATTACGCCAAAGATCCAAAATCGCATATGCTGCCGTAACTGAGGATAACAAGATAGAAATATTGATGGCCATGGATCCTAAATTATGCAGAGATCTCTAAGCATCATCTCAAAAGTAGCTCATGAGCAATAACAAAAAATTATGACTAAACTTTAAATTAGACAAACAAGTGGCATTTGAGAAATTACAATTGACTCTCTCAACTGCACAATGCCTAAATCAAATAATCTAAACCAATTAATCTATTAGATTTTGTTTGAGAAAAAGAAAAAGGAGGTTTATACTGCAGTGTTAAAGCAAACCTTATAGTGACTGACGTTGTCCAGTTGCATAATGACATTTAGACACTATGTTGAATGCTACCAGGTCTACGCTCAGTAGAGTGTAACAAAAAACTTCATGTTATATTCAGAATCCGTAGCATTCCACAACTAAAACCATTCAGTTCACAATCAGCTGAAATCTCAAGACAAAGTATGTTTTTGGCCAAAAAGGGGGGTGTGAAAGGGTGTGAAAAAGTATGAATGATGGTGTTGTATGGAGTGAAAGAAGGTGTCTGACGAGACACTGAAATAAATCAATTATTTTGCCAAATAGCTGTATGCAGATTTGAATACAGTATGTGGGCCCACAGGGCAAATAACGCCCAGTAAAATAAAGACCATGGATGAATTCGGTTAAGTTTCCTGGTCAGTACCTAGGTTATTGTTGTGGCAGAAAGAAAAACAGTGCCACACTTGCAGCGCATTACATGGAAGACAAAGCAAGCAAGCTTGCTCTGTCCACCCACATCTAACTTTCTTTTCAGCATAACATGATGGAGCTGATTCTGTCTCAAAAGGATAAAATATTGCCTTTCTGACTGTTAACATAAAGTGGGTTGAGTGTTTTCCAGGTCAAAAGACCAACGCTACTGAACAAGATAGGCCTAGGAAATTATCTAGTGATATAGTGGAACTCAGTTTATAAAACAAAGAGATAACTGAATTAGTAAATTGTTAAGAATAAATTTGAAATGAATTGAAAAATTGTAAGGATGCAGATAACTGAGTAAAACCAAATTCTTTATCATATTATAGAAAATAATATACTCATTTTATTAACAGCAATGGAGTTCTGAGAGCTCAAAAATGGGGCCAGGACAGCCCTCAACCCACATGAGACTTCCACAGGTCACACCAAGAAGGATAATTATCCGAATGAGCAAATGAGCATGTTTGATATCACTAACAAAAACTCTGAAAGTTTCCATTTACAGGTGACAGCAGTTATATCAAGGCCCAGGAATGGTTTGCCCCACCAGTAAGAACCAGTGAGTGTGCAGTTATGGCCTCAAGGAAGAATCTTGCATTGATCAGCAAAATAGTTGCAAAGTGACACCTGGGTCCACATCTCTCACCTTAAAAATACGCCAACCAGCTTCAACAACCCCACACAGCATGAAGTGAGGGATGAAGGGCGTGCTAGTAACGACCCTCCCTTGCCAACGAGGGAAAGACCATTGCAACGATTCGCAAAGAGTCACCCTGGTGAAGATGGAATGAGTGATGGGACAGCTAACGAGACGATCAGAATACTTGGGAGCCAACAAATGGAAAAGAGGAAGAGGAAAGATATCTGATGATCATCACATGCCTAATGCATATTGTCATTCTACAAGCTCGAGCTGAAGACAACGGCAACCAGACTTCCTTTCAATTGCAAATGCAAACGAGAACCAACAGCAACCAGACTTCCCAAGAATTAACTTTTCAGCCCTCAAATAAATCTAACAGTGACTTCAACTTAATCCAAAATGAACAAGCACAAATAGAGAAGGAAAAAATATCTAGACAAAATAGACACATTGCAGATGACAATCATAACATCACTATTAAAAACAATTCAGATATATTATGGGAAAAGGCAGAAGATAATAGTTGGTATAAATGGGTAAATTACACAGCCGAAAAAGAAGAATGGGAAAACTGCATAGTTTGCCTTGAAGCGAGACCAATTTTATATATTGTACCAATACCTATACACAGTTCTAGTTGCAAAATATTTCATGATGAATGGTTGAAGACATGTCCAGGACTGTCTAATGCAATGGGGTTAGATGTATTAAAAATGGGAAGTAAATGTTTAGTAGAACGAGGCAAAGCGATAAATGTCTTTAGAAACTGTACCCAAAAATGGCATCTTTGCCCATATTAGCCAGTTTCTCCAATCCACAACGATCTACAGAGAAGTGACTGAATTGCAGTGTGAACGTGCCGTAAATGGCCTATTATACAAGAAACAAAAATACAAAAGCCGCAAGGAAGAATACAATTAATGGCAGATCAGGAATTTGAATGTTATGAGAAAAAGGGAAATGTTGACGTAGGAAGATTTAAAGGAAAGTGTAGCAAAATATGGCAAATACCGCGATGCACAGTTGACTATTTAGTGGTAAAAGAAGGCCCAACACCTATATTTGATGACATTGATATTCCATTAGTAGACATGGTGGATGTGTGGATTAGAATATGGCCTTTTGACAACAGTACCAGAAAATGGTCAGGATTATGCACTAGGGTTATGTTGACACATAAAATGAATCACATCTCTTTAGAAGAAGGAGAAACAAAAGAAGAGAAATCTAGATCGAGAAGGGCCTATGAAAAAGACCCTGCAGTTTATATAGATGCTATTGGTCAACCAAGAGGATACCTCATGAATTTAAGGTAAGAGATGAAGTTAAATCAGGATTTGAATCAATATTCATTTAGATTGCAAAATAAAAATACAGAATGGATCAATTATATATATTACAACCAGCAGAGATTTATTAATTACACTGATAACGCCTTATCACTTTTAGGAGAACAATTGGATGCAACAAGTCGAATGACATGGCAAAACAGAATAACTTTAGACTATTTGTTAGCTGAAAAGGGAGGAGTCTGTGTTGTGCTTGGGGATCAATGCTATACTTTTATACCAAGTAATACTGCGCCAGAAGGAGATCTGAACTATTGTTTCTTGGAATATTCGATGTATTATGTTTTGAATGTGTTTTTATGTTTTTGATATACATAACTGTGACAACCACAGGCAAGCGCTGAACCAATCGCACGCTCATGCTTTTAACATTGTATTTTACTATAAAGGGGAAAGGAGACAGAATCTTTTACTCTCTTCTAATTAAAAGTGGAGAGATGTTTGGTTCTGATTTTCTTCCAGAGTGCTGCCGCATCATTTAGTCGTTGATGGTAAACCTGCGTGACTTACTTAGTCACTAGATAGTGTTAGCTGAAAGGACTGAATTATGAAGTGGCACTCTGGGTAGATGTAACAAATTGTGAGACTTCATGAAGTCTCAAAGGGAGGAATGTAGAAGATTTTATGGATATTAATCAGAATTATTTAGACATAATCAAGGTGAATTTTGCTTATAAGGTATCTGTTGAATCTTCCAATATATTCTGAAGGCCTCGGTGTCAAAATGTGTACGTGGCAAAGCAAGGCCTTTGTGTCAAAGTGCGACGTGGCAAAGCACATCTGGAAGAAATGAGGAGGGGCTTTCTCCCCATAACAAATTCTAGAGGGTCTCTTCTCCTCTGGGACAGATAGAGTTACATACACAAGTGAAATGTATGCATATGACTTAACCTTAGAATCCGCCTTAAATGGCTTGTATATAAACCAGAGACAAAGAACAGTCGAGAAGCTTTTCTGAAGCGAGAGCTTCGGTTTTATATCGGCCGAATAAAATCTAATTTTTCTAGAATCAAAACTCCAAGTCTTTGTTTCATTCTTGAACTGCGGGCGCGACACTTCACTTTTACTCCTGATCTTTAAGTCCACAGTCAATATGTTGTGATCTCTTTCTGTTATTTAGTTTTTTGTTCTGAGAAAGAAACAGCAATATTAATAAGTCACTAGCTGTCTTAATCGCAGCTGTTCTGCTCTTTAAAGGTAAGCTGATGCTTGTTTTCTTGTAAACCTAAATTTGTTATCTGATGTGGTGTTTAATTTCTCATTAGACATGGCAGCTCTCTTGAATGAGTGATACTATTCATCTCACAATGTTTATATATATATATATATATATATATATATATATATATATATATATATATAAATGTGAAATTAAAATACAATTTAAAGGGGCAGCAGAAGTGGTTGTGGAAACAAATAAGATCAATAAAACAGTAAAACCAGAGACGTATATGATGTGAAGTTAACATGGACACAGAAAAATAGTAGAAAACATAATGTTCTGGCAGATAATTAGCAGCATGTTTTCAAGTTTATGGACATTTCCTTTAACCCTAAAAACACGACACAATGCAATGCTTTATTCAAAACACAGTTAAAACACCTGTGAACAAAGTCAACACGGTACATTTGGCCATATTTCTTGGAACAAGTGTAAATTCACTAGCAGTGTTTTCTGTGGTGTATGCACAGGGTGTCCGCGGTCCTTAAAAAGTCTTAAACAACATTTTCCTAATAAAAGGCCTTAAAAAGTCTTAAAATGTCTTAAATTCATATTCTATGGGTCTTAAATATTTTTGGTCACATTAACCCTAAAATATCTTCAGTCTGGCGGACCTAATGGCCGTTTACAGTCATTGGACAGACCGAAAAATTCAAAATATGTAGTTTATTTATAACATGATATAGTTCAGTAACATACCAAGGGAGCTATTTTGCTGAATGTTCTCACTATTGTAAATGTTACATTGATTTTAGTTCAATAAACAATTAAAGTTAGTTAGTCAAGTTATTAAGTTACTTACATTTTAGGCACAATATTTACTGTTTTGTTCTGTTTCACCTACAAAAATAGTTCCAAACAAGGATCACAGAAGTAAAGCACATTCTCCAAGCAGCACTCCGCCGCGGTGTTTTGTTACTGAATGATTCAGCGTTTTGAACGAATCAGTTGAATGAACGACTCAATGACTCACTCATGAAGTGACTTACCGCCACCTACTGGTGGTTTAGTATGTTGAAAAGTATGCATTTTCCCCCCAACATTTCTTATTTGTACATTCATAAATGTATTTAAAACATTAATCTCATAACATTATTTATTGCAGTTGTAATTTTGCAGTGTAAATTATTTAATCTGACTGCTAACATTATTACAATTTATTATTAAAGAACCGACTCAAACCAGACATTCATTTTTGAATCGTACAGCGCTTGCTCTGATTTTCAAAATATTTGTCAGCAAAATTGAAACATTGTTGACAATACAGAATACTGAACTACAAAATACTCAATAAATTGCTTCAGTACTGAAAATCAAGCAGTGTAGTCTCGAACGAACGACTCGAATGAACCGGTTCTTTTTGAACCAAACACACACGATTAACTTTGGTTGATCAAATGACAACATGTAGTTTAAACTTCCCCGATAACATTTTTGTCAGGAGTTTTTCATAAATATTAATAAATAAAATAACTTTTTTTTTTTTTTTTGGCATTGTGTTTAAATGTATAGTCAATGCCAATTGGATTGTATTTCTGCTTTCTATAAAATCTTTGAACAAAATGTTATGAGATTACTGTTTTATATTTTGAAGGCAGAGACATGACATGATGGAATCAATTAAATGATACATTTAATATGAAACTAGTACAATCTCATAAGATTTTATGCATTTGTAGGCTAATTGTTAGGCCAGTTACTTAACCCGTGATATAAGACTTTGGCCATATTGCCCATCTGAGTCCTTCATCCCACACTATCAACAGGCGCGTCATATAGACTACACTTCTTGTATTTTGTTACTGTGGCCTCAAAGCTTACCCCTCGTCTACTCTGGCTCCATTTGTCACGTCCTGTGTGTCATGTGTTCCCGCCTCTTGTGTCCATATTTGGTCTTGTTCCTGTCCTTGTTAAGTGTGATTATTAGTTAAGTCTTGTCCAGCTGTGTTTCGTATAATTATCAGTTATTGTCATGTGTATTTAGTTCCTGCCTGTTTAGTTAGATTTCGTCTGGTCTCGTCTGGTCACGCCGCCGTCCGCGGCTCACCCTAGCCCGCCTGGAAGCGCATATGGCTAGCCCGCCTGGGGTGTGGCAAGCCCGCCAGGAGCGCGTATGGCAAGCCCGCCTGGAGCTCCCGCCCGCCGGCCGCCGCTGACTCCAGTCCAGTCCGGGTCCCTGTGGATCAAGTCCACATGTGACGGCCAGGAGTGCCGTCTTGTCTTGCCCACAGGAACATTTTAATGAAACTTACCTTGTCTTGTCCATGGAGACTCGTCGAGGGCAGGCGGCTCCTTGAGTCGTGGCCATGGAGGCCATTCCAGCCGCCTGCCTCCCTGTCGTGGAAGTGGAAGCGGTTGCTGAGGGACCCTGTGAGGGCCCCTGACTCCTTGACATGCCCGGAGGAAGCCTCAGCTTCCGAGCTAGCCCAGGAGGGCTTCCTGTTCCTGTGGGCTGTCCTGTCTGTCTGTCTGGCCTGTCCTGTCCCTGTCTGTTTAGCCCTGGAGGGCTATCCGGTCCTGTCTGTGTGTCTGGCCAGTGTCTTGTCTGTATAGCCCCGGAGGGCTCCTGATACCCCCTGGATTCCCCAAGGAAATTTTTTTTTGGGGGGGGGTAGTAGAGTTCCGGGTAGAGTGGCCGGGCCGAGGGACCCGAGGCCACGGCCACGAAGACCATCTATGACCGCCTGTGCTCCCAGCCCTGCCTGGGCCTCCGTCTGTGTGTTAAGCTCTGGAGGTCCCCGTCTAGTGTTCATGTCTGTCCTGAGGGGCCTCCAGAGTGCCCACCCCCCCTCCCTGGTGGAACTGTTATGGCGCGGGTCGCGCCTTTCGGGAGGGGGGAGTACTGTCACGTCCTCTGTCGTGTGTGTCATGTGTTCCCGCCTCTTGTGTCCATATTTGGTCTTGTTCCTGTCCTTGTTAAGTGTGATTATTAGTTAAGTCTCGTCCAGCTGTGTTTCGTCTAATTATTAGTTATTGTCATGTGTATTTAGTTCCTGCCTGTTTAGTTAGATTTCGTCTGGTCTACTCGTTATTCCCCGGTGTTCCTGTCTGTGTCAACCTTGCCTTGTCTTGCCCTGTCCTGATGTCCTTATTAAAGACTATTATTTTGAAGTTACTCCTTGTCTCCGTGTTCCTCGTTCCTCCCTGCTGTGTGCACCGTGACACCATTGCTATTTACCCTGCAAACAAAGAAATGTAGAAGTAAATGTGAAAATAAATGAACAAATATGTAAATAAATACATGTGAAAATTAATTAAAGTAGAAATTAATAAGTAATGTATAAATAAATTTAAAAATAAATAAATACATGTGGAAAAATACATAAATAGGGAAACTAAATTATAAATAAGTATATATATATATATATATATATATATATATATATATATATTTTTTTTTTTTTTAATTTATTTTATTTATAATTTCGGCAGTCTTGGAATTCCATACAGTTCATCTTTAGTTGCATTTCACTACTTTCTTCACAATTACAGTGCGTTAAGTACAAAATTAGTTGTTCCACTTTAGCTGACTTTAAGTAGACCAGTTTAGTGATATGTAAACAATATGTAAATCTATTTTATGTATAGCATGAAATAAATGTATTTCAAAAACATTTTTCACTAGGGAAGTCATCTGTAGAGACTTTTCAATCACCCATTTGGCCAAATTGTTAAGTGGCTGAGATTATTATTTCAGTAAAATATTTTTTTTTCATTCAGTTAACTAAGTTGATGTAAGGTCTTTTTATGTGATATTTTATCACAATGGATTGTTATTTCTTTTAAATTCATTAATGCAGTGTTTTGTTCATATTGTCAGCAGATGTGCCCATGTTTTTATACATGAAACTGAATGACACTGGTGACAAAAAATGTGACATTTTTAAATATTTAAAAATAAAATACAAATTCTGAATAAATGTTAAAATAGTTTTCAATAAGTATACTGTCATCCATGTGTGTACACATTTTTATTATAAATGATTAAAATCAGTACACAAAATCAGATCAAACTAAGGTACATTTTTGTGTTGGGGCTCCTGTAAAGTTAGTGAAATGTCTCTTACGTCCTTCTGGGTCTCAGCCCTCGATATAGTGTTTACACAGAACAGATTGCTTGAAAGCAGCTTCACAAAAATAAACCAGAAAACACATTGATAACATTGTGAAATTCATTAATTATGAAACATTTAGTCTCACCTGTAATATGGTAACGTTTCCCTGTAAAACTGTGCTGCAATGTATTTGTTTAGTTTAGATATTTTTTACATTATTACATCTGAATTTGAAAACTAAAATATTTAAAAAGTATTAAATATGAACTGCATGTTTGTATCACAGCATACATTTTTAAAATCTGAAACAATATTCCATGTTAAATGGCTAAGCCATTGATTTGATGTAAAATGTTGATTAGGTCGACAGCATTTATAATAAGACACGGTGACAACATGAGAATGAAAATAATGAAGCAAAATGCTCTGGATTTCTCAGAATCTGGAGTGAACAATACACAGATATAGATACAGGAAGAACGAAACAGCACTTCCGGTGAGGTGTAAACATTAACCCGTTTGTGGCCAACTGTAGACTTGTGTTCAAGTGAAATGATGATTGCTGAAGTACTGCATCAACATGTGCTTTACTGTGATTTTCACTTTCAGATTACTGCAGGAGCATTTTAGTTTTAACACCATCACGCCTTCTTACAGGTAAGAATTACACAATTATATCTGACTCGAGACACTTTAACAGTTTCGCCCAGTGTTGTCTTCTCCTGAGGAAGACAACGAAAAGATGGATTCCAGTAAAACTGACAGACATTATCACTTTCAATCTGTTGAATTGGTCCCGTTTTTGAATGTCTACTCAAAAAAGAAAAAGAATACTTGCCACTTTTCACACTTGGGTGTATGCAGTATGATTAACATGGTAGCTCTATTTTTTATTTTTATTTTTGCCTTTCATTATGGAAAATTCCTGAGTTTCAGTAAATTACTTTCACAATTGTATGGATTGTAATGAAGTTTAAAATGGCTCTGTTGATGTTGAAGGTTGCAGACCCCTGCCCCGGGGGTCACGAGGGTCACGCTGTATGGATCTTGTGTGTTTGCAGGCCTGGAGAGTGTCACGTAAATTAGATTTTCCTGTTTCCGGAAAACTCTGGATTTATGCACCATGTCCACGAGGCAGCTCTTAACCGTATGTTGCTTAAATGACTTCAGTTCGTCGAGACAAACGAGTTCTCTTTTCCCTTGACTGGATTAACTATTATCATGTTGAGAGGAACTAATCCAGACAATGAGGGTGTTGTTAGTTTTACCACCTCGTGAAGGCTGTGTGGGGGAATCTTTAGATCCTGATTTGGGAATGTGTTTATTCTGCAGATTTTTGGTGGGTCTGTTCTGCAGAGGTCTTACACAATGAAGAACAAAATAAAAAATAAATCTCTGTCTCTCTTAAAAGTGTTACAGTCTCTTCTTCATCTTCCTGAACAAGAACAGTTTGTAAAAACTTCTGCTTTCCTTCATGAAACAGTAACAAACTACAAGTGACGCATATACATTATAAGACAATTGAACATAATATGAAACTCATAAGAAAGCAATAAAACTTTTTGGCATTGTTCTTTGGGGAGGAACTCCATCTTTGAGTTGATCTGAATCTCAGTTGAATCTGCTGGTTTTGAAGATGAACTTTATTCACTGTGAAAACTTTAGATAATGTTTCTTTGTCATGTCGCTTGTTATGACAGATTTATCCAGATGATATTCTGTTGCTTGATGCATTATTGTGTCGCATTTGTTGAGGACGCAGCATCAGACCTGAAAGATCTGAAGATGATCTACTTACTGTGATTGTTTTTTATATGACTGTGTAGAGCAAATGAACGATTGAAACGCTTCCCACATGCAGTGCAGTGATACGGTTTCTCTCCAGTGTGAATCCTCTCATGTCTTTTCAGGTCTCCTGACTGAATGAATCTCTTGTCACAGTGTGAACACTTGTAAGGTTTCTCTCCAGTGTGAATCCTCTGGTGCTTTTTTAAACAGCTCGCTGAAGTAAAAGTCTTTTCACACTCAAAGCACATGTACTCTCTCACAGCAGTGTGTATTTTCTGATGCACTATCAAATGTTGTAGATGTGAAAAACTCTTTCCACACAAATGACATGAATTTGGCTTCTCCTTTGTATGAACTTTAGTGTGGATTTTCATGTGATTCTTAAGGGTTGATGATCGTGTGAAACTCTTCCCGCACTGATCACAGGTGAACGGTTTTTCTCCAGTATGAGCTCTCATATGCTCCGTAAGGTCACCTTTATGTGTGAAACTCTTCCCGCATTGATCACATGTGTGTGGTTTCTCCAGTGTGAATCCTCTCATGCTGTTTTAAACAGCTCGCTGTAGTAAAAGTCTTCTCACACTCAAAGCACATGTACTCTCTCACACTAGTGTGTATTTTCTGATGTTCTTTTAAATGTTGTAGCTGTGAAAAACTCTTTCCACACAAATGACATGAATGTGGCTTCTCCTTTGTATGAAATCTCAGGTGCTGCTTCAGGACTGAAGCCCACAAAAATGTTTTCCCGCATTGATCACATGTGTACAGTTTCTCTCTAGTGTGGATGTTCATGTGATTCTTAAGGTTTGATGATTGTGAGAAACTCTTCCGCACTGATCACAAGTGAATGGTTTCTCTCCAGAATGAACTCTCATGTGTGATGAAAGGTCTCCTTTTTCTAAAATTATTTCCGCACTGATCACATGTGTACGGTTTCTCTCCAGTGTGGATCATCTCATGTGACGCTCAAGACTCTGTTTGCATGTCGATCTCTTTCCACACTGAGTACAGGTGAAAGATTTCTTGGCTCTTCTTTTCTTTAAATCTTTCTGAGTTTGAGAGCAACTCAAAGGTTTTTTTCCAGTTCTGAAGTGATTTTTTCTCTCAACTTCACTCAATTCTTCATTCTCCTCGTTTTTTTCAATCAACTCTGAAATAAAAGTAAAAATGGTTTATTTTCATTAACTCATAAAAAAAAAAGAAATGCGTAAAGACATAAACGTGAATCCTGATGTAGTAGCAGAAAGTAGGCAATTGCTATACAACATTTTGATAAGTTTTATAAATACATCTAGTAAATGTCATATAGAAATCTCTGCAACTTTTTCATTCATCAATGAATGAGGTACACTGATCTTCAAATTATGATTTTTAAAACATTATAGGCACAAATCCCATGTTTCTATAGGGATAATTATTAAATATGTTTGATCAACACAGTTATCTAACAAATAATTTTGTTGAAAAGAAAACTACCCAGTTTACAGAAAGTGTCTCTTATTATTTGATTATTCAGCTATATTACTGCAGATCTCTAAAGAATTTTCCAATTACAACACAAACAATCTAAAACTACTTGAAGCTTTATAACCGTCAGCATTATTAATGAAGAATGAAGAATAAACACCAACCTGTTTGTTGTTCAGTATCTTCAGTGTGTTTGATTCTGCAGGGTTCTGGATCTCTCATCTTCTCTCTGTCCTCTTTAATAAACTCAGCTCTTCCTGATGCTCTGATGCTCGTCTTCACTTGTAAACTGATGGGAATATTCCAGCATTTACTGCTGAATGTGTGATTGTTGTGAGGAGCTTCACTGAACATGGATTTCTGTGTGGAAGAAGCAGATTTGCCAAAATCAACAAGAAATCAGTTTACTTATTTTTAACTACTGTATTGACCCGAATATAAGACGGTCCCGCTTTTTCCAGATGTACCTTTTGGAAAAAGGCTTTTTGAAAATATGGCCAGCCAAATTACCCTGCAGCCCAAGACTGGCATTAATATAAGTAAAGCAGATGTCCTCCAGATTCTATCTTTGAAGCCTTAAAAAGTGTACAAAAAGCCCCCCACCCTCAATAAAAAGCACTTGAATCAAATATGATACCTAACCTTTTTATTTATACATTTCATTTTAAAATGTGTTTTACTTGCGTTTTTTCTCAATTCTGTTACCGATGGAGTTTTGGTTCCTTGCTGCTGTCGCCTCTGGCTTGCTTAGTTGGGGACACTTCATTTCCAGCGATATTGTCGATATGATCGCACAGAAACTATGTAAACTGAACTGAGCTGGACGATGACATCACTGAATTCAATGTTGAACTGCCTTTAACTGAAGATTGAGTGTTTACTTTTGTCCTTTTGCATTATTGACACACTATTTTCCTATTTGATACTGTAAAGCTGCTTTGACACCATCCTAATTTGTTAAAAGCGCTATATAAATAAAGGTGACTTGACTTGACTATATAGCCTACACAAATCAAGTGTAAGTGCATTAGTTAACTGAAACTGAAAGTAAGTGTTATGTTAGAGGAGTAAAACATCAGCACAATTTAGATGTTATCTGAGGTACTTTTTTTAAGCATTAAAAAAATGGCATAGTGTGTTTGCTTTTTGAATTTGAACACAAACTTCTTTGCTTTTATTTTTTAGCTGTTTTGCTAGTCGGCGTGATGTCATTCACTGTACGCGCAAATTCAAATCATGGCATTTAGGCGCGTCATCGGCGCTCATGCTCTTTTAAACTCGTAATAGACCGGTGAATGATCTGTCCAGAAATGTCCCTGATGGACAGAACAATTTTATATTTAGAATACATTGCAATCACTGCAAAATATTGTACGTTGACGACAACTCACACACCTGCATTAGGAGCTGTACTTCTTTGCGTGTCTGTTTAGCCTTTTGCTTCAGCACCTGAAGGAAGCGTTCGGCAAACATTCAGAATGCGGGACCTGCTTTGAAGCGGCAACATTAATTGGTTTAATGCGGGTGAGTGACAATTCAACAATATCCAATGAACAATGAGGCTAGTTTTTCTGCCCGTCTTGACTGGTGGAGTGGCGTATAGGGGATGTTACGGTTATGGAGGCCCCTCCTCAATCGCCTGCTCTGCCTATAGCTAGCGCCGGCCCTGCTGTTAAAGCCCTGGCCATTATATTACTATTGTTAAGACCCTGGTCTAGGGTCAGGGAAGCCAACATAAATAAAGAATTCTGAGACCTGATGTTACTTTGTATTGGTGAATTTATTTTCTTATTTTAAGTCTCACTTGTAGTAACACAGTAAAAAGGCTCTCTCTTCGGGATTGGGCAAAGCCAAAACAACAAACAAAACGTAACACTAACTATACCCAGGGAGTCTAAATAACCTAAGTAAAGAAAAAAGAAACAAATGACAGCATTCTTCCCTGACTCCCTACCTAAACCAAAACAGGAGAAAACGTAGTTTTACAGCCTTGTTAGTAAACAAAAACAAAAGAAAATAAACTTAGTTAAAAAGTCGAAACCACGAGACAATAATCAACACTGTAACAAAGATCTAAACACTACACAAATTATCCACTCAGAAAAGACCAATACTATGTCACCACAAAGATCAATTCACAACACACAACAATGCCAACAACTCTCTCTCCCTCTTCTTCCACTTCCAACGTCCCACTATTTCAAAAGATGCTGGATTTCCCGGGACGAATCAGCAGATGCGTCTTTACGTCCAATTAGGGCGGAGTCACCTAAGAGCGAGAGAGAGAACAAGAGAGAGAGAAGAAACTACGTCCCCAGGCGTAACACCCCCACCCATAAAAGTCAATACCATTTGACACTTAATCTTCAACATTCCCATAATAAACACGAGAGAGAGAGTCTGCAAGTATATTTTCACTACCCTTCTTAACCCTTGTGCGTTCTTGAGGTCTTTTGACCATAAATGAAGTTGCTAAATTTTAAAAAATGTTCTCTTTTTCCAAATGGCATGAGACTTTGTACGGTCGTCAACACTTTCTAGATCTACAAATAAAAATAAAATTGGAATGATTTCTTGATTTTATGTTAGTGTGAAAAAAAAGTTACACTTATGGTCTTTGGGGCAACAAAATGTAATTCTTTAACAAAATATATATTTTTTTAAAACAAATGTAATTTTACTCTGTTTATTAATGTTTTTACTCCACATTTGTGTAGTTTTTGGAAGACTTATGATATATTTTAAATTTATATAAATAAATTAAAATACATTTTATATAGGTTTTTATACAAAAAACAGCTTTTTATGTAAAATTCACTTCATAAAGACCCACATTTCTAACTTTCATTCATGGGGATAACATGGATCATTTCACATGGTTTAGTGTAACATTTTTGCCCATATTTTGAAATTACAGTTTCAAAAGTAAAAATTATCATTTTACCACTAGATGGCTGCAGAGCTCCACTATTTACTATTTGCTATTTGACCAACTGAAAGATATCTTTTCACAAGTTTTTTCAGTTGGATTCATATCTACATAATGTGAAATCACAATTATAACAATAAAAATGATTTTTGTCAAAGTTTTGCATTTTAGAACTGAAAAATCAAATTTTCAATAATGTTACATTATGATTTGAATCAAACCTCAACAAGATGTTACAAAGAGAAAGGTTGGAGTCTTTAGAGTTTATCATTTATTTCAATCATCTGTTTTTCATATAATTTTAAGTGTGTGTGTGTGTGTGCGTGCGTTCGTGTGCATTGTTGATGTGTCAGTGTCACCAATTTATTTTTGTGGTGGTTCTGCATTTTGGATTATTTTATTTGACAAATTATAAGAAAGCAGTTTTATGGTTTTACAAATTTATTTGTGTGTGTGTGTGTGTGTGTGTGTGTGCGCGCGCATTGTCGATGTGTCAGTGTCACCAATTTATTTTTGTGGTGGTTTTGCATTTTGGATTATTTTATTTGAAGAGACCCCGCATAGAAAATGGACAAAATTCATCCTCAAAATCAGAAACAACACAGAACACACATGGACAGAAATGAAGTGTCACACTTCCAATATTGCAAAATGATCATGCTGTGAACACACATACAGTCACACACACAAACACAGAGGAATAAATTTGTGAGACTAAAAAACTGCTCTTTTATAATTTGTCAAATAAAATAATCCGAAATGCAGAGCCACCACAAAATAAATTGGTGATACTGACACATCGACAATGCACACACACACAATCACCCCCGCCCGCACTCACACACACACACACACACACACTTTGAAAATTCTATGAAACACAGATGATTGAAATAAATGATGAACTCTAAAGACTCCAACCTTTTCTCTTTGTAACATCTTGTTCAGGTTTGATTCGAATCATAATGTAACATTATTGAAAATTAAATTTTTATTTCAGTTCTAAAATGCAAAACTTTGACAAAAATAATTGTTATTGTTATAATTGTGATTTCACAATATGTAGATATTAATCCAACTGAAAAAACTTGTGAAAAGATATCTTTCAGTTGGTCAAATAGCAAATAGTAAATAGTGGAGCTCTGCAGCCATCTAGTGGTAAAATGATAATTTTACTTTTGAAACTGCAATTTCCAAAATATGGACAAAAATTTTACATTAAACCATGTCAAATGATCCATGTTATCCCCATGAATGAAAGTTAGAAATGTGGGTCTTTTATTAAGTGAAATTTACATAAAAGCTGTTTTTGTATAAAACCTATATAAAAATATTTTTAATTAATTTATCATAAATCCTCCAAAAACTACACAAATGTGGAGTAAAACATTAATAAACAGAGTAAAATTACATTGGTTTAAAAACCCAACTATTTTGCTACAAAATTACATTTTGTTGCCTGGGGTCTCCACAGACCCCAAAGACCATAAGTGCACAACCCAAAATGAAGACCGCACAAGGGTTAAATTGTATGTCAAGGTTGAACCCATGGACCATTAAGGACCACCTCATCAACCTTTGATTTGTATCGCCATACGTGAAAGAAAAGTCAACGGATTGTGGTCTGTATAAACCACTACAGGCAAAATACTGCCACCAACATAAACCTCGAAGTGCTGAAGTGCTAGAAGTAAAGCTAAAGCTTCTTTTTTGATAGTGCTGTAATTACGCTGTGCCCGAAGGAATTTTCTGGAGAAATAAGCCACAGGATGATCAATTCCCTTATCACTTTCCTGCAACAGTACAGCCCCTGCTCCAACAGCACTTGCATCCAGCTCCAATTTGAAGGGACGAGAGAAGTCAGGGGCAGAGAGTATAGGGGCATTACACATCAGATCCTTTGCAGCATGGAATGCAATCTCACACTCTGCATCCCAAAAAAACGTTCTAGATGAACTCAACAAATCAGTTAGGGGGAGACACAACCATAGCAAAATTCTTGCAAAACCCCCTATAATAGCCCACCATCCCCAGAAAATGCCGCAGCTCCCTTTTAGTCCTAGGGGGTGGAAATTCAGAGATTGCCGAAACCTTAGCATCCACAGGACGCACACAACCCTGTCCCACCTGCTTACCCAAGTACGTGACCATAGACTTCCCAAACTCACATTTGGCCAAATTAATAATTAAAGAAGCCTCCTGTAAGCGTGTGAAAATCTTGCGCAACACTCTCAAGTGTTCCTTCCAAGTGCTGGTATAAACAACCACGTCATCTAGGTATGCTTCACAATTTGCCACACTGGACAAAACCTTGTGCATCAGCTGCTGGAAAGTGGCTGGTGCATTTCGCATCCCAAAAGCCATCACTGAATATTGAAGAAAATTGTCCGGTGTAACAAAAGCAGAAATTTCAGAAGCCCTGGCCATTAACGGAACCTGCCAATACCCCTTTAACAGGTCTAGCTTGCTGACAAACCGCGCCGAGCCAACACGATCAACGCAGTCCTCCATTCTAGACAGGGGAAACGAGTCAGGTTTTGTGACATCATTCACTTTCCTGTGGTCGGTACAAAACCTGAAAGTGCCTTCAGATTTCGGCACTATCAGGCAAGGCGAATAGCAGATGGCGGCGCGATCAGACGCAGCGGCTGCTCCAGGTCCCAAAGACGGTGCTTTTTTGTCTTTTAATGTCGTCTGTTCGTCTCCAAATAGTGTAAATTTACCGCTAGTTCATAAGGAAATCACTCCTAAACTCATATATGTTCGCCAAAGACTTTTGGATATCGGCAACGCATACAAAGACCAACTCTCGCCGGCGGCTACTGAGAAGCTACGAGGCCTCTGTTTACTGCTGAAGCCGGACCTCGAGACCGCGGCCTCGCCTACTGTCGCTACCCGCACAAGGCGGCGTCATAGCGGTGTGAGAGAGGACGGAAGCGCGGTAAGCGCGGAGGTATCTGAGCTAGGCTGAGGAAAACCCCACAAGACCGGCTCTTCCAACACTCATGCTCTCAAACGTTCGCTCTCTGGAAAACAAACTGGACTTAATTCAACTCAGTCGATCTACACAGCATGAGACAAGGGATTGTTGTGTGTTTGTTTTCACTGAAACATGGCTGAACGACAACATCCCGGACTCCGCCATTCAGCTGCACGGACTAACTTGCTACCGCGCGGACAGAGATTCATCACTGTCTGGTAAGACTTGCGGCGGTGGCTTGTGTGTGTACGTCAACAAAGAATGGTGTAACAATGCTGGGGTAGTGACAAAACACTGTTCATCGCTGGTGGAGTTTATGTTTGTGAAGTGTCGACCGTTCTATCTGCCGCGGAGTTCACGGCCATTGTTATTGTCGCGGTATACATCCCACCGTGCGCAAACGCAAAGGACGCGCCATGAGCTGTACAGCGCCATCAGCGAACAACAAACAAATAACCCCGACGGCTTTTTCATCATAGCGGTGACTTCAACCACGCAAACTTAAAGACAGTTTTGCCAAAGTTCTACCAACATGTGAACTTTGCAACAAGAAATAACACACTGGACTTTTTACACAACAGTTAAGAGCGCATACAAAGCTGAACCCGCCCCCACCTCGGTACTCGGACCACATCTCTGTAATGCTAATCCCAGCATACAGACCACTTCTGAAACTGGCCAAACCGGTTCACAAACAGATCAAGGTATGGCCAAACAATGCCACCTCAGCACTGCAGGACTGCTTCCAGGACACAGACTGGAACATGTTCAAAGAGGCGGCCACCTACAACAACCACACAGACCTACAGGAGTACACTGAAACTGTGACTGCTTACATCCAAAAGTGCACTGATGATGTGACAGTCACCAAGACCATCACCACACGCGCCAACCAGAAGCCATGGATGACAGCAGAGGTTCGTGGGCTGCTAAAGTCCAGAGATGAAGCATTCAGATCAGGAGATAAAGCAGCCCTCAAAACAGCAAGAGCCAATCTGTCCCGCAGCATCAAAAATGCAAAACGGTCATATGCTCAAAAAATCAACAATCACTTCACAGACAGCAGTGACACACGGAGCCTGTGGCAAGCTATTCAGACCATCACAGACTACAAGCCCCGCCACAGGCCTGTGATGATGACACATCCTCCCAGATACACTCAACCACTTTTACTCACGGTTTGAAATGCAGAATGACACACCTGCACAAAACTGCCCACACCTCCCAACGACCAGGCGCTCTGTCTGTCTCCAGCCGACGTAAGGAAGTCCCTATCTAGGATCAACCCACGCAAGGCTGCGGGTCCCGACAACATACGTGGCCGTGTACTGAAAGACTGTGCTGCACAGCTGACAGATGTCCTAACAGATATCTTCAACACCTCGCTGAGCCAGGCAGTCGTCCCCACATGTCTCAAATCCACAACAATCATACCGGTACCAAAGAAATCACCTGTGTCCTGTCTAAATGACTACCGTCCCATAGCACTGACTCAATCATAATGAAGTGCTTTGAGAGGTTAGTCATGCACAACATCAAAACCAGCCTCCCCAACACACTCGATCCGCTCCAGTTTGCATACCGTCCGAACCGCTCTACGGACGATGCAATTTCCTCCACCCTCCACCTGGCTCTTACCCACCTAGAAAACAAAGACACTTATGTTAGAATGCTGTTCATTGACTTCAGCTCAGCATTCAACACAATAATCCCACAACAGCTCATAAATAAACTCAACCTGCTGGGCCTTAACAATTCCCTCTGCAATTGGATCCTGGACTTTCTAACCGGAAGACTTCAGTCAGTCCGTGTCGGCCACAACACCTCGAGCACTACCACACTGAACACAGGTGCCCCACAAGGCTGTGTGCTCAGCCCGCTGCTCTTCACGCTGCTGACCCACGACTGCACTGCCAAGTCCAGCTCCAACCACATCATCAAGTTTGCTGACGACACAACAGTGGTAGGTCTCATCAGCAACAACGATGAAACGCACTACAGAGAGGAAGTGGCACAGCTGGCTGAATGGTGTGGCACTAACAACCTGTCCCTCAATGTGAGTAAGACAAAGGAGGTTGTGATGGACTTCAGGAGAAACTCCGTTGATCACCCCCCACTGACCATCGACAGCTCGACTGTGGAGAGAGTCAGCAGCACTAAATTCCTGGGGGTGCACATCACAGAGGATCTCACCTGGTCCACCAACACCATGTCACTCTCCAAGAAGGCACAACAGCGCTGAAAAGAGCAAGTCTCCTCCACCCATCCTCACCACTTTCTACAGGGGCACCATTGAGAGTGTGCTGACCAGCTGCATCACTGTCTGGTACGGAACTGTACTGCAGCAGACCGCAAGACCCTCCAGCGGACAGTGAACACCGCTGCAAGGATCATCGGTGCCCCTCCCTCCATCCTGGATATTTTCCTCACACGATGCTCCAGCAAAGCCAATAGTATCGTGAAGGACTCCACACACCCTCCCACAGTCTCTTCCAGCTCCTACCATCAGGAAGACGGTACCGAGCATCAGAGCCCGCTCTGCCAGACTGCTCAACAGCTTTTTCCCCAGGCTGTGAGAGCCCTGAACTCAAATCACCCGCCCCTCTCTGAACCCCCATACGCCCAACGACTCCTGTACAGTTTCGCGTGCCGCAAATAACAGCATCGGCAACCCCTCATTCCAGTCTCGGCCCGTTTCCACACAAAACGCCTGCAACATCGTTTTGAGAGTCTGGTGGAAATGTTCCAGCGCCTTGAGACTCAGGATGGTAGGTGCTCGATAGCTGATGTTTTACCTCGAGTTCATGAAGAACCTGTGTGAAGAGAGTCGAGGTAAAATTAGACCCTTGATCTGTCTGTATCACTCTAGGTAACCCAAATTTTGAACAGAAGTTAATTATCTCCTTCACCACCACTTTTGCCCTAATACTACGTAAGGGAATGGCCTCTGGAAAATGGGTAGCCATACACATCATAGTCAGAATATACTGATGCCCAGATTTAGATTTAGGCAGGGGACCCACACAATCTATTAAGATGCGCTCAAACGGTTCTCCCATTACGGGAATCGGATGCAACGGAGCAGGTGGAATTTTCTGGTTCGGTTTCCCTACCACCTGACAAACGTGACATGAACGACAATAAGCAGCTACATCGGCTTTCATCCCCGGCCAGAAGTAGTATCTTAGAATGCGCTGGTAAGTCTTTCGGATACCTAAATGAACAGACAAAACATGATCATGTGCTAAATTCAAAATCTGATCACGAAAACCCTTAGGAACCACAATTTGGCATACCTTATCTGTAGACCCCCACTCTCTCATCAAAACCTCACCATCAAAAAAAACCCTTACTTTAGAGTCATTAGATCGGGCGTTATCTGCAGCGCGATGCATTCAGACAGTGTGAGATCCTCTCGTTGTGCAGCCACTAACTGTTTATGCCCCACCTGCAACGGCATTTTACACAGAGAAATACTTGGCGCATCGCTCACTTTTTTTGTTTGATGCGGAGAAAGGTCGCTACCCCCAGGACCACACATGAATGAACCAGACAAACTGACAGCATCATCAAACTTACGAGCTTGTACTCGCGTCACCACACATGCAGGGAACATTTTTAAAAGTGGTTCAGTGATTTCATCAGTACACATTTCAGGTGCATCCACTACCACGGGAGGTGGGAACACTTTCCCCCCGGCCAAATCATTTCCAAGAATAAACTCAACCCCTTCAACTGGGAGCTTTGGACACACTGCTACAGTGACATAACCTGTCACTAAATCTGACTTTAGATATATTCGATGTAACGGAACCTTTATACAGTCAGAGCCTACTCCACGCAACAACACATCTGTATTGGTATGCGTTTCAGGCGATAAATCTAACATATTTTCCAATACTACAGATTGGGCCGCACCAGTATCACGAAGCAAAGTAACTTGCTTAGTTTTATTATCAGCACTAATTGCGACATAACCATCAAGCAAAAATGGTTTGTAACCAGTCGGCGGAGAGACAGAATAAAAATAATGTACAAATCCCACACCCTTAGCTTTAGCCGACACATTCTTTTTTTTCCAAGCTTCGCAATCGGCAATCAAGTGACCAGGACTCAGACAGTAAAAACATACCCGGCCTTTACCTGCTCGAATTTTCGCCGTTCTCCCTCACCCATAGGTCCCACCCCGATTGAACTTAAAACCCCACTCTCTACCTTTTAACTGCACTTCAGCACTCTGGACAGCGAACTTATCAGACTTCACCATAGGAGAGAAAACAGTGCGATGCGTTAAGACAAATTCATCAGCCATAACGGCGGCAGCAGAAAAAGATGTCACCTTTCGTTCATTTAGGTGAACCACCAAAGTTTCTGAAACACACCTTTTAAAATCTTCTAACAGAATTAACTATTTCAGATCCTCAAAGCTAGAAACTTTACTTGCTGCACACCACTTATCAAACAGAGTATGTTTTTCTCTCGCAAACTCCACAAAGGTTTGTTTGTCTGTTTTCAAATGGGCTCTAAATTTCTGAAATAGAAGAAACAGGCACAGGACCTGAGGGCAGCCGAGCGAAATACATAGAGGGAGCACGTCCCGGCGACTCCATAGCCGACAATGGCTGCCCATGAAGATCGCGAAATCGTCTCTCTCCCTCCAACTCCAACTCCCTCAATCGAAGCCTTTTTGTCTCCCTCTCCACCCGCTTAACCTCCAGCTCTAATTCCTTTAATTTAACAGCAAGCATACGATCAGCACCCGACATTGGATACGGTGTACTGTGCGGTACAAAAGACGGTTCGCCTGTACGAACGGGAGAACGCACAACAGAGGAGGGCTTCTCGTCAGCCTCTACCGGCGTAGCGGCTCCACCCTCTGCCCCAGCTATTCCCGATTCCTCCGGTAAAATCTGCTGCTGAATCAATTCTTTGTTCAACAAAGTTTTAACTTCTTTTTTAGAAGCTTTCCGCGGCACATCAATTTAAAAAAACTCAGCGATTTTAAATAACTCATCTTTTCTACAACGATTAAACTGTTCCATGTTTGGAGCTAGTGTAAAAGCAAGTAAATCAAATTCCATTATACTAGCACTCACTAGATTTTCGTACACCACTAAAAGAAAACACCCCAACAAAACCAGGAGATGTGACTTACCAAACATGCAGTTACCAGAAGGGTAGCGTCGGCTTTGTTCAAACCAAAGAAAGCACATTCAAATGAATTCCTAATTTCCACTACATATGCACAAATAGGACAAGCCCCCAATTTATGTTACGACCCTGTTATACAGTTATACATTACACAAATTATCCACTCAGAAAAGACCAATAATATGTCACCACAAAGATCAATTCACAACACACAACAATGCCAACAACTCTCTCTCCCTCTTCTTCCACTTCCAACATCCCATTATATCAAAAGACGCTTTCCATTGATGTATGGTTTGTTAGGATCGGACAATATTTGGCCGAGATACAACTATTTGACAATCTGGAATCTGAGGGTGCAAAAACATAGAGAAAATCGCCTTTAAAGTTGTCCAAATGAAGTTCTTAGCAAAAAAAAAAATATTTTGATATGTTTACAGTGGAAAGTTTACAAAATATCTTCATAAAACATTTTGCTTAGTATCCTAATGCTTTTTGGCATAAAAGAAAAATGGATAATTTTGACCCATACAATGTATTGTTGGCTATAGTGTAAGACAGTGGTTCCCAAACTTTTTTTCATGGGACCCCCCAAAGTAAACATATGGTAATCTGATATTTTAATATTACACAAAGATAATGCAAGTAAATAAAAAATGCAGTTTTTAAATGATGATTTCATTTATTAAGGGAAAAAAGCTGTACAAACCTACCTGGCCCTACGTGAAAAAATAATTGCCCCCTCCTGTTAAATTATGAAAGAACTGTGATTAACCACATTATTTTATAAAGCTGAGATAAATTTCTCTAGCCAAACCCAGGCCTGATTACTGCCAGACCTGTTGAATCAAGAAATCACTTAAATAGAACCTGTCTGACAAAGTGAAGCATGTTTAAAGAGCAACACATCATTCTGCGATCTTAAGAAATTCATAAACAGATGAGAAACAAAATAGTTTACATGTATCAGTCTGGAAAGGGTTATAAAGCCATTTCTAAGGCTTTGGGACTCCAGAAAACCATGGTCAGAGCCATTATCCACAAATGGAGAAAACTTGGAACAGTGGTGAACCTTCCCAGGAGTGGCCGACCTACCAAAATTACTCCAAGAGCACAAAGACGACTCATCCAGGAGGTCATAAAAGAACCCAGAACAACATCTAAAGAAGGCCTCACTTGCCTCAATTAAGGTCAGTGTTCATGATTCAACAATAAGAAAGAGACTGGGCAAAAACAGCATCCATGAGAGAGTTCCAAGGCAAAAGCCATTGCTGACCAAAAAGAACACAAAGGCTCTTCTCACATTTGCCAAAAAATATCTTGATTATCCCCAAGACTTTAGGGCAAATACTCTGTGGACTGATGCGACAAAAGTTGAACTTTTTGGAAGGTGTGTGTCCCATTACATCTGGCGTAAAAGACTTGCTGTGATAAATGGAACCATGAATTCTGCTGTCTACCAAAAAATCCTGAAGGACAATGTCCGGCCATCTGTTTGTGACCTCAAGCTGAAGCGAACTTGGGTTCTGCAGCAGGACAATGATCCAAAACACACCAGCAAGTCCACCTCTGAATGGCTGAAGAAAAACAAAATGAAGACTTTGGAGTGGCCTAGTCAAAGTCCTGACCTGAATCCTATTGAGATGCTGTGGCATGACCTTAAAAAGGTGGTTCATGCTCGAAAACCCTCCAATGTGGCTGAATTACAACAATTCTGCAAAGATGAGTGGGCCAAAATTCCTCCACAGCGATGTAACAGACTCATTGCAAGTTATCGCAAAAGTTGTTGCTGCTAAGGGTGGCCCAACCAGTTATTAGGTTTAGGGGGCAAGCACTTTTTCACACAGGGCCATGTGGGTTTGGATTTTGTTTTCCCTTCATAATAAAAAACTTAATTTAAAAACTGCATGTTGTGTTTACTTGTTATCTTTGATTAATATTTAAATGTGGGCAGCTAAGCGTTGTTGTGGAATGCCGTACCGGCAGGTGCAGTTCTGGGGGGGGGGGTGCCCCCCCTGTCAACAAGCTCGTCCCCCCCCCCCCCTAAATTTGGAATCATATCAAAGCAAACCATTTTGGGTGAAATGCACAGTTTGTCCTGTAAACTATATAAAAAGTAAAACTGGCACAGAATCGTATGTGATTCTGTTGAGCTTATGAATGCAAGGACCAATCAGTGCTGTTTCATCACCGCGAGCGCTGACTGAATTCTCTGACTGACATTAATTCTCTCATCAGAAACATTTACGAATGTAAAGATTTACGAATGTAAGTAAGATATTAATTTCACAGTGTAAACAGCTTTAGAGATTATTATGGCAGTTTTTGAGAGTGCTTGAACTCGCTGGACTGAAGTGAAAATGTTCTTTGATAATGTAAACGTTCTTTGCTCTCTTTTTCTACAATGAATGTGTTATAGGCTAATTAACTTACCGTGTTTTTATTAAATTCACATTAAATACAAAGTCAGTCGTATTAAAAGTATTTTATGGCATGACACCCATATCTGGTACTTAAGAAAAAAAGACGGGCTTTTATGCGTAGTAATAGATTACAGTATTAGGCTACTTTGCCCATCGCCCATTATAGACCAAATAACAATCTATAAAGGTGCAAAATGCTTTTACTTACACATATTTGAGAATCGAGATATTTCATGATATATTTAAAAAAAAAAAAAAAAAAAAAAAAAAAAAAAAAAAAAAAAAAAAAAAAAAAAAAAAAAAAAAAAAAAAAAAAAAAAAAAAAAAAAAAAAAAAAAAAAAAAAAAAAAAAAAAAAAAAAAAAAAAAAAAAAAAAAAAAAAAAAAAAAAAAAAAAAAAAAAAAAAAAAAAAAAAAAAAAAAAAAAAAAAAAAAAAAAAAAAAAAAAAAAAAAAAAAAAAAAAAAAAAAAAAAAAAAAAAAAAAAAAAAAAAAAAAAAAAAAAAAAAAAAAAAAAAAAAAAAAAAAAAAAAAAAAAAAAAAAAAAAAAAAAAAAAAAAAAAAAAAAAAAAAAAAAAAAAAAAAAAAAAAAAAAAAAAAAAAAAAAAAAAAAAAAAAAAAAAAAAAAAAAAAAAAAAAAAAAAAAAAAAAAAAAAAAAAAAAAAAAAAAAAAAAAAAAAAAAAAAAAAAAAAAAAAAAAAAAAAAAAAAAAAAAAAAAAAAAAAAAAAAAAAAAAAAAAAAAAAAAAAAAAAAAAAAAAAAAAAAAAAAAAAAAAAAAAAAAAAAAAAAAAAAAAAAAAAAAAAAAAAAAAAAAAAAAAAAAAAAAAAAAAAAAAAAAAAAAAAAAAAAAAAAAAAAAAAAAAAAAAAAAAAAAAAAAAAAAAAAAAAAAAAAAAAAAAAAAAAAAAAAAAAAAAAAAAAAAAAAAAAAAAAAAAAAAAAAAAAAAAAAAAAAAAAAAAAAAAAAAAAAAAAAAAAAAAAAAAAAAAAAAAAAAAAAAAAAAAAAAAAAAAAAAAAAAAAAAAAAAAAAAAAAAAAAAAAAAAAAAAAAAAAAAAAAAAAAAAAAAAAAAAAAAAAAAAAAAAAAAAAAAAAAAAAAAAAAAAAAAAAAAAAAAAAAAAAAAAAAAAAAAAAAAAAAAAAAAAAAAAAAAAAAAAAAAAAAAAAAAAAAAAAAAAAAAAAAAAAAAAAAAAAAAAAAAAAAAAAAAAAAAAAAAAAAAAAAAAAAAAAAAAAAAAAAAAAAAAAAAAAAAAAAAAAAAAAAAAAAAAAAAAAAAAAAAAAAAAAAAAAAAAAAAAAAAAAAAAAAAAAAAAAAAAAAAAAAAAAAAAAAAAAAAAAAAAAAAAAAAAAAAAAAAAAAAAAAAAAAAAAAAAAAAAAAAAAAAAAAAAAAAAAAAAAAAAAAAAAAAAAAAAAAAAAAAAAAAAAAAAAAAAAAAAAAAAAAAAAAAAAAAAAAAAAAAAAAAAAAAAAAAAAAAAAAAAAAAAAAAAAAAAAAAAAAAAAAAAAAAAAAAAAAAAAAAAAAAAAAAAAAAAAAAAAAAAAAAAAAAAAAAAAAAAAAAAAAAAAAAAAAAAAAAAAAAAAAAAAAAAAAAAAAAAAAAAAAAAAAAAAAAAAAAAAAAAAAAAAAAAAAAAAAAAAAAAAAAAAAAAAAAAAAAAAAAAAAAAAAAAAAAAAAAAAAAAAAAAAAAAAAAAAAAAAAAAAAAAAAAAAAAAAAAAAAAAAAAAAAAAAAAAAAAAAAAAAAAAAAAAAAAAAAAAAAAAAAAAAAAAAAAAAAAAAAAAAAAAAAAAAAAAAAAAAAAAAAAAAAAAAAAAAAAAAAAAAAAAAAAAAAAAAAAAAAAAAAAAAAAAAAAAAAAAAAAAAAAAAAAAAAAAAAAAAAAAAAAAAAAAAAAAAAAAAAAAAAAAAAAAAAAAAAAAAAAAAAAAAAAAAAAAAAAAAAAAAAAAAAAAAAAAAAAAAAAAAAAAAAAAAAAAAAAAAAAAAAAAAAAAAAAAAAAAAAAAAAAAAAAAAAAAAAAAAAAAAAAAAAAAAAAAAAAAAAAAAAAAAAAAAAAAAAAAAAAAAAAAAAAAAAAAAAAAAAAAAAAAAAAAAAAAAAAAAAAAAAAAAAAAAAAAAAAAAAAAAAAAAAAAAAAAAAAAAAAAAAAAAAAAAAAAAAAAAAAAAAAAAAAAAAAAAAAAAAAAAAAAAAAAAAAAAAAAAAAAAAAAAAAAAAAAAAAAAAAAAAAAAAAAAAAAAAAAAAAAAAAAAAAAAAAAAAAAAAAAAAAAAAAAAAAAAAAAAAAAAAAAAAAAAAAAAAAAAAAAAAAAAAAAAAAAAAAAAAAAAAAAAAAAAAAAAAAAAAAAAAAAAAAAAAAAAAAAAAAAAAAAAAAAAAAAAAAAAAAAAAAAAAAAAAAAAAAAAAAAAAAAAAAAAAAAAAAAAAAAAAAAAAAAAAAAAAAAAAAAAAAAAAAAAAAAAAAAAAAAAAAAAAAAAAAAAAAAAAAAAAAAAAAAAAAAAAAAAAAAAAAAAAAAAAAAAAAAAAAAAAAAAAAAAAAAAAAAAAAAAAAAAAAAAAAAAAAAAAAAAAAAAAAAAAAAAAAAAAAAAAAAAAAAAAAAAAAAAAAAAAAAAAAAAAAAAAAAAAAAAAAAAAAAAAAAAAAAAAAAAAAAAAAAAAAAAAAAAAAAAAAAAAAAAAAAAAAAAAAAAAAAAAAAAAAAAAAAAAAAAAAAAAAAAAAAAAAAAAAAAAAAAAAAAAAAAAAAAAAAAAAAAAAAAAAAAAAAAAAAAAAAAAAAAAAAAAAAAAAAAAAAAAAAAAAAAAAAAAAAAAAAAAAAAAAAAAAAAAAAAAAAAAAAAAAAAAAAAAAAAAAAAAAAAAAAAAAAAAAAAAAAAAAAAAAAAAAAAAAAAAAAAAAAAAAAAAAAAAAAAAAAAAAAAAAAAAAAAAAAAAAAAAAAAAAAAAAAAAAAAAAAAAAAAAAAAAAAAAAAAAAAAAAAAAAAAAAAAAAAAAAAAAAAAAAAAAAAAAAAAAAAAAAAAAAAAAAAAAAAAAAAAAAAAAAAAAAAAAAAAAAAAAAAAAAAAAAAAAAAAAAAAAAAAAAAAAAAAAAAAAAAAAAAAAAAAAAAAAAAAAAAAAAAAAAAAAAAAAAAAAAAAAAAAAAAAAAAAAAAAAAAAAAAAAAAAAAAAAAAAAAAAAAAAAAAAAAAAAAAAAAAAAAAAAAAAAAAAAAAAAAAAAAAAAAAAAAAAAAAAAAAAAAAAAAAAAAAAAAAAAAAAAAAAAAAAAAAAAAAAAAAAAAAAAAAAAAAAAAAAAAAAAAAAAAAAAAAAAAAAAAAAAAAAAAAAAAAAAAAAAAAAAAAAAAAAAAAAAAAAAAAAAAAAAAAAAAAAAAAAAAAAAAAAAAAAAAAAAAAAAAAAAAAAAAAAAAAAAAAAAAAAAAAAAAAAAAAAAAAAAAAAAAAAAAAAAAAAAAAAAAAAAAAAAAAAAAAAAAAAAAAAAAAAAAAAAAAAAAAAAAAAAAAAAAAAAAAAAAAAAAAAAAAAAAAAAAAAAAAAAAAAAAAAAAAAAAAAAAAAAAAAAAAAAAAAAAAAAAAAAAAAAAAAAAAAAAAAAAAAAAAAAAAAAAAAAAAAAAAAAAAAAAAAAAAAAAAAAAAAAAAAAAAAAAAAAAAAAAAAAAAAAAAAAAAAAAAAAAAAAAAAAAAAAAAAAAAAAAAAAAAAAAAAAAAAAAAAAAAAAGCAGTAACGGTACTGAATTCTCTGACTGACATTAATTCTCTCATAAGAAACAACAAAGTGAAGATTTACGAATGTAAGTAAGATATTAATTTCACAGTGTAAACAGCTTTAGAGATTATTATGGCAGTTTTGAGAGTGCTTGAACTCGCTGGACTGAAGTGAAAATGTTCTTTGATAATGTAAATGTTCTTTGCTCTATTTTTCTACAATGAAAGTGTTATAGGCTAATTAACTTACAGTGTTTTTATTAAATTCACATTAAATACACAGTCAGTTGTATTAAAAGTATTTTATGGCATGACACCCATATCTGGTACTTAAGAAAAAGACGGGCTCGGGTCGGGCTCGGGCTCATTTAGCTTCTCTCCTTTTATTGTGCCCATATATGCGCAGAGCACACATGGCTAATTAAATACTGATTATTTCATAAATATTATACATCGCCTAAGCAATATGCAACGCATACACACACATTAGCATACAGGTGACCATGCAGAGCATCAGGAAGAAGTTGGAGCGTGGAGTTACAAAAAGTTCCCAATGCTTCGGGAAAAGCTGCATTTTTGATCAGCCATGCATTTGATGATGATCCTGACTCGCCATCTCCTCACTGGATGCGATTTTATAATGAAAGAGTTTTTGTTTTCGATTCGAATTATTTCGTTTTAAAGTAGTAATTCAAAGCTTTCTATAGATACTATATTTATCAAGTCAGTGAGGCAAGTAGGCTATATGCTGTGTTTCGGTTTTTCAGAAACGCTCCGCTTGCTCAAAACCGAAACTGTTTTTTTTTTTTTGTTTTTTCAGTAGGGACATAAGCCGATATCAGTTATACAGTGGTATTGTGGCTGCTGTGTGTCACATGACAAGCATGAGTGCCCCTCAAAAAAATAAATAAATGAGTGCATGATGCCCTGACACTACAATACAAAATTATGTCAAATAAATTAAACATGATGAAATATTTAATTTAGTTGAAATTGTTATAGATTACTTTTAGAGATTGCAGTGATACATGACGTGGTGAAAAATGACTGAATGAATACTACTTAAGGTTAAGATGAATTTTAAAACTGTGCCCCTAAACTCCCAGAATCGAATTGGATCGGATCGTGAGGTGACTTAATATTCCCACCCCTAGTACTTACATTATCCCAAATGTTTCGAAGAAAGTTTAAATCCAGAGATATAAGCAATTTTAACAAGTGACACAGACCGTGTCCATAGTGTCATTGTGTCTCCTGCCAGTGACGTCATACACCCTCGATTTCCATTTTGTTTTGTAGAAAACATGGAAACATCAAAGAGGCTTTATCAGTTATGAGCAGCAGGCTGTGTAACATGTGAACTCTTTTATTTTTGTTATTTGTTATTTGTGGCGGCTCGTCACTATATCAGAACTGACCGCCACAAATAGATTTATCAAAAGGCTTACACTTCGTTGAATAAACTATACACTGCAGGTTTCAAAATTAAAATGCAGCACAAGGTGTTTTTATATGAAAGTATCTTTGAAAACAACTGACCGGCCGGCTTCAGAAAAGCTTAGATGTCATTTTAATTTCGTCTTTCCTGTAATGTCTGATAAAGCAGCGTTTGTGAGCGCAACACTTATTTGACTACAGTCATTACCGTGGAAACCGTTATATCTCCCGCTCCAACAGCACCTCCTGCTGGCAGAGAATGAATTTGCATTTGCATGTCTGTGGGAAACACTGGTGTCTGTCAGTAAACATAAACAAAAAGCATACTTCAGAACTGTTTTGAGAAGGTTCTTACGTTTTGAGCCGTTAAATATTACTATAAATTAGGCTACTACTACTACTACTACTACTACTACTACTACTACTATCTTGTACCCTGCATCAGAGGGAGATGGTCATCACTGCAGAACACAAGATCCAGGGGGCATGGTTGGATCTAGATCCAACTCCTCCCACCTTACATATACCTAAACCTACCCGTCTCCACCCCTGATCCCAAAACCCACCCATCCCCACCCCTAAACCCACCCATCGCCACCCCTAAACCCACCCATCGCCACCCCTAAACCTACCCGTCTCCACCCCTGATCCCAAAACCCACCCATCGCCACCCCTAAACCTACCCGTCTCCACCCCTGATCCCAAAACCCACCCATCGCCACCCCTAAACCTACCCGTCTCCACCCCTGATCCCAAAACCCACCCATCGCCACCCCTAAACCCACCCATCCCCACCCCTAAACCCACCCATCGCCACCCCTAAACCTACCCGTCTCCACCCCTGATCCCAAAACCCACCCATCCCCACCCCTAAACCTACCCGTCTCCACCCCTGATCCCAAAACCCACCCATCGCCACCCCTAAACCTACCCGTCTCCACCCCTGATCCCAAAACCCACCCATCGCCACCCCTAAACCTACCCGTCTCCACCCCTGATCCCAAAACCCACCCATCGCCACCCCTAAACCTACCCGTCTCCACCCCTGATCCCAAAACCCACCCATCGCCACCCCTAAACCTACCCGTCTCCACCCCTGATCCCAAAACCCACCCATCGCCACCCCTAAACCCACCCATCCCCACCCCTAAACCCACCCATCGCCACCCCTAAACCTACCCGTCTCCACCCCTGATCCCAAAACCCACCCATCGCCACCCCTAAACCCACCCATCGCCACCCCTAAACCTACCCGTCTCCACCCCTGATCCCAAAACCCACCCATCGCCACCCCTAAACCCACCCATCGCCACCCCTAAACCCACCCATCGCCACCCCTAAACCCACCCATCGCCACCCCTAAACCCACCCATCCCCACCCCTAAACCCACCCATCCCCACCCCTAAACCCACCCATCGCCACCCCTAAACCCACCCATCCCCACCCCTAAACCTACCCGTCTCCACCCCTGATCCCAAAACCCACCCATCCCCACCCCTAAACCTACCCGTCTCCACCCCTGATCCCAAAACCCACCCATCGCCACCCCTAAACCTACCCGTCTCCACCCCTGATCCCAAAACCCACCCATCGCCACCCCTAAACCTACCCGTCTCCACCCCTGATCCCAAAACCCACCCATCCCCACCCCTAAACCCACCCATCGCCACCCCTAAACCCACCCATCGCCACCCCTAAACCTACCCGTCTCCACCCCTGATCCCAAAACCCACCCATCGCCACCCCTAAACCTACCCGTCTCCACCCCTGATCCCAAAACCCACCCATCGCCACCCCTAAACCCACCCATCGCCACCCCTAAACCTACCCGTCTCCACCCCTGATCCCAAAACCCACCCATCCCCACCCCTAAACCCACCCATCGCCACCCCTAAACCTACCCATCTGCACCCCTAGATGTGGATCCAACCCCGCCCCTGGATCTTTGTTCTGCAGTGAGGGCTACTGATCCATTCATCGCTAGTGAAGCAACGCGACGGACCCACAATTCAGTTCGGCAACACTTGACATCACTCCATTCAAAGTAAACGAGAGGCGTTGACGCCAATGCCCCGTGTGAATGGGGCGTAAAGAGTACCGGAAAACCATACTTGAATAAAAGTACAGATACCTTACAGTGAAAATTACTCCACTACAAGTTACAAGTCACCAATTCCAAAACAACTTGAGCAAAAGAATTAGAGTATCTGATTTTAACAGTAGTTAAGTATTTTACTTCTACTAAATATAGGCTCAAAGATGCACAAGTTAAAGAGACATGCCAGTCAAAAACTGTAACGTTGTGGAAAAGCTGGAGAAAACAGGCAGAGACAAGGATCTGTGTGCAGGCATTTCATGGAAAAACTAGAACAAACAATGAGCTAAAACCAAAGGGAACGAAGAACATGATGGCAAGCAAACAGACAACCATTACATTCAACAACTCACAAAGAACTAAAGAAACACACATTATATTAGAGGTCGACCGATAGTGAATTTTACCGATACCGATAGCTAGGTTGGACCACACTGGCCGATACCGATTAATCAACTGATAGTTTTCAAAATGGATACTGAAAGAAAGCTAGTGCTTTACTATTAAAAAAAAAAAAAAGCAGTAACGGTACTGAACCATACTTTGTAAATGTATTTACTATATTGATCATTAAATTTATTTCATAGTTTGCTAATGTTAAAAGAAGAAAATTTAAAAATGTAGCCTATTAGTAGCTAATAGTGAATGTTGAAATGAACACACTCTAACAAGGAACAATACTTGTGCATTTTCATTAATGCTACGAATGGACTCTTATTGTTAAGTGTTACCATTTAATTTCAACAGTCATGCTTAAAGATGGCCATCTTTAAATATCTACACAAGGCCATAGCATTAAAATTACATACATATGGATATTGTACGTGTACTCACACACTTTATTTGCTTCTATTTTTTAACACTTGATAATTATCTGATAAAAAAAAAAGTCTAGGAGAACTCAGAGGTATCACACACACACACACACACACCAGACGCCTTGCGTTCAATTCAAGTGGCGGTATAAAACAATTTATTTAATATAAAACTATGTGAATGTCGCTCTGTTCGTGACAGGATTTTCTGTCAGCTGTATTTAAAGGCGAGTCTGGAGTTTCCCGCTCTGTGCAGCGCGCAGTGTCACGTGTCAAAATAAACAACACGTGCTGTCAGTGATTTCCGCCTCTAGAGGCCGCTCTCGTGCTGTATAATGCCAGCGGACCCTTCTCAGCCACTCCAGCAACGGTTGCAAACCGGAAAACTATCGGCATGGATTTTCCGATCGGACAATATTTGGCTGCAATACAACTATTTGAAAATCTGGAATCTGAGGGTGCAAAAAAAATCTAAACATTGAGAAAATCTTCTTTAAATTTGTCCAAATTAAGTTCTTAGCAATGCATATTACTAATCAAAAATTAAGTTTTGATATATTTACAGTAGGACATTTACAAAATATCTTCATGGAACATGATCTTTACTTAATATCCTAATGATTTTTGGCATAAAAGAAAAATCAATAATTTTGACCCATACAATGTATTTTTGGGTATTGCTACAAATATACCCCAGCGACTTAAGACTGGTTTTGTGGTCCAGGGTCACACACACACACACACACACACATGTATATATAAATACAGGAGGCTAACTAGCTGAACAAGATAAGACACAAATTGACTACAAACACCAAGGGAGGCAGGAAGTGACATAAAAGTCTAAGACAAGGCACAGAGAACATGTAACAAACAAGAAAGAGCTTATTTGTGAGGAGAGCAATCACATTTATTTTCTAAAACCAAAATAAAGCCAAACACCTCAAAATTGCAATAAATTAATTAATTAAAAATAAATAAATAAAAGTCAAAGTGTTCTTGCAGTGGATGTGCTGGTTTTGGCCTCATTGCCAGCTGCAGTCATATAAAACACCTGTGATTCACAACTACTGGCTGAGAAGCTCACGATCACGTACAGTAGCCTTGTTGACAAGTTTGGGTGAGTAAGAGCAAAACCCACAAGATATAGTACTTTCAACTACAACGTATGCAACTTATTTTCACTTGGCTGCTTTCACACACGTACAGCAAAAAAATCTATATATAATCTATACAAATCTACATATATAATCTCCATCCCCGCCGAAAAAAAAAAAGTTTAAATCTGGGAATACATCCCTCCGTGCAGATAAAGGTGCGTCACATTTATAACAAGTTATAAGTTAAGGGCGTATGATTTCTGTGATGCAGAGGGAATCCCGGGGCAGTCGTGAACATGGCATTTACAGTATAATGAGGATGTCACGTAAAACACACAATCTGATGGATGGATAAATCAAAAGTGGATATGATACGTGATACTGTGAATATTAAAGCACAAACAGACTGCTATATCTGATGTTTCTGCGTGTCTCTGAGTGGCGTTGTTTTATCTACTACATACTGAAGTACACATGACACTAATGGTGTTTTCAGCGTCTACATCAACATGAACATCACCAGAGCTGCTCTGAGAGAAAACACAAATAAACATTTACTAGTTTTATTTGAGAAAAACATTGTCAAATACTCTCTGAAACTCAAAGGTTCACTACAACCCGTCAAAATAAAAGTTCAATTTAACTTGAAGTTATGACAGAAATACAGTATATTAGCTTTGTACAATATACTTAAGTTATAACAACAATAATATTCTTTATAATAATGGATTTTTAAAAACATTCATTTTAAGGAATATCATGTTTGTCCATGTTTTAACTTCCTATACTTCTGTTGTGCAGCACTTTGCCAAAAATAAAACGAGTTATTAAATGTTAATTTGATAACATTTTAAAACATTAATTAAAATACACATAAGTGTTATAGCTTTATTTTTAATTGTTTATTTTATTTTTACATTTTTTTTTCAGAAGGGAGACTTCAATTCCTTAATTAAAATGGTTTCAAGTTTGTTGCAATAAAGGATTTGTTCACTCAAATAACTTGTTCTTATTCTTTTAAGAGTCATTGTTACTGATAAGAATTATTGTTTAATAAATATCGTGAAACCGTGATATTTTCTGAGACGATTATCTCATGAAAATCTCATACAGTTACAAGCCTATACTCAGAACACAAGAGCCATACTCAATTACCTCTTTATACATGTACGGTACTCAATTAACTCTTTATACATGTACAGTACTCAATTAGAAAATAATTACTGTGTTTCAGCAAAAGGTCCCACATTCCAAATGTTGTAGCTCACATTCAGTAAGTCAGTCTGGCCTCAGCATTTACTACAACTTTGTAAAAATCATTCATTTGAATTAATAACTGGACGTAGTTAACGTTTTGTTTTTGCACTATGACTGGAATTTGTAGACGGTCCCTTAAACAACATTAGCGCTTATCTACACAGAGCTATACATATCTGACACGAGAACAGAAAACATTAAATAAGTAAGACTTTACAATAACTAATAATAACACAGAACCTAAAACTAAGTTTAAAAGCGACTATAAGAAATGTGATCTGCCAAAGATAAATGAATAAGGAGAAGATCGCGTTAGCAGCAATGCATTACACTCAGTGATCACGAGACATTCAGTAACAGCACATTATCAGTCCAAACATGGAAAATGTGTCTGATGTTTGTGTTTCTATGTGAAACACCGTGAATTACTGACCTCTCCTCAGACTCGTCCGAAAGCTTTATGACTCGCTCCTTTATCAGACAATGACTTTACAGACAGCGTTTGTTCACGGTTCCTCCGAAAGAGACTTCAGACAGACTTCTGAGACAACATCACGATTTAATGATCTACAACAACAGAGCTTTGCTGAGAAGACAATACTTCATTACTGCTACAATACTACTTTCTCCTAGAAATTAGCCTCTACATCAAAGCTGGAAAAAAGTTGGTCAGAAAACTACTTTAAACTGGCGTCCGCTTTTATTTCTCAACTCTCAGAGAATCGAGGACACGATACTGACAATAATAATAATAATAATAATAATCGATCAGATTCAGCAGGAAGTGAAGATAACGCTGGATTAAGTCTGTCTTGTCTTCTTGGAGTGAACTGAAGTGTTTTCAGAACAAAAAGAGGGTGTTTCTCAATTACTGGGTGTTTCCACATCGGGACAGGCGTTTATAACTCTTCAGAAAAGCACGAAAGCACTTCTATATTGAGAAGATTTATTGTGGTGTATCTTCCATCAGTGTCTTTACAAATCTACACAATCACTAAAACTGATGGAGATTAACCTCATTCTTTTGTCTCTATACATAAAGAGACATTTGTATCGATGGACGAACATTATCACCTGATTTTGTAAATGTGGCCGTTTGCATTAAGCACCCAGTTTGCGTTTGTCTATCATTTAAATTAATAGCTTACATTTACAAAATGAGGCTTTTTTTAATGAAAGTAAAGTCCATGCTTAATACAATTCTCAATGAAGTTAAAATGTTCACAACAGGCACTTTATTCAAATACAAAAGTTACACAATACATTACTTTTTTTTAAAAATGCATTAATTCCACACAAGGTCTCAATCACAAAAGTATAATAATGCAGGAAAATAAAGGAGGTGGGCAGCAGGGGTCTCAGATTTCCACAAACCCTCAACAACAGAATAAACCCAGGCACACTTGTGAAAGCACAGCAGATTATTAATCTCAGCACTATATGTGTTCACAGCAGTACATTATAACCACAGCTGGGCTCTCACTATAAAGACTGACTGAGAAATACAATACTAATATATATAAAAAGAATAAACAAAATCACACAAAGTACAGAAAGCAAGGAGCAGACGCGGCTCGTCTATAATTGAACACAATATGAAACTCAAAAAATATTCGTCCAAAACATAGACCTCTATATAAACTGAATCAATAATAAACTGTAAATGTGTTCAGCATTCTGCAACAAATATGTTTTGGATTTTCTAGACTATTTTAAGTCATAAAGTAAGCAGTATATATTAAAATCCCGCACATGATACTAAGCGGGGCAGACGGTGTCTGAGATCTCCTCTGTTTTTCTATGTGGAGAAGTGTATCAAATTAATAAAGTATAAATCCTTTAGTTTAAATGTGCTCACATGAAAAGCCTTTATATGGTTCTGCTGTGTTTGTTTTATGTTAGTTCTGAGAATAGACATATGATCTGTTTTCCTCGACAACTCGTAACATTGTAAATCAACATCTGGAGCTGATAAATACTATATTAAGACAATTATTATACAGTATTTTATGTATGTACTTCGAGTCTGTCAATCAACATCAGCACATCACCCACAGGATAACACAAGCACATTAGATCTCTGCCACAATTCTGTCCGCATGTGTTCAGCGATTACAATATAAAGCTCACACAATGTTATTCATATATTAGTGCTACGACCCAGAATCTGCCCAAACTAAACGTCAGGAGCCGCTACTGGCAAGAAGAGCAATACAACGATAATTACACACTCCAAAACAAACTAAACACAAATACAATCATACTTCTGTAGCTAACCAAATAAACAAACTTCATACTTCATACTTCTCAAAAAAGTTACAAAAAAAAAAAAAAAAGACAAGAAGTCAACGAATATCTGCTCAGAAGAAGCACGTAACAAAAGGAAACAAAATCATTTTTCTGGCCAACTTAAAAAAAAATGGATTTATGGTATTTATAATTTTTTTCCCCTGAATTTGTCAAAATGGATGTAAAATGAATTTGGTTTAGAGGTGGCCATTATTCTTCTACAGTATTATCCAGAACTGACCGACAACTTCAGAGATGAAGAAACGCTCTCGATCTGTGATTCAGTTCAAATTAAAGAAAAGTTTGTTTTTCAAGGCATTTTGTGATTTTTCTTAAATCATAAACAAAGTGCAAAACATTTGACAAAATTGTATTTATTGATGATTTTATATTTTATAAGAGTGAATTATAATTACAAAATATAGAGCAGAAAGTAAAAATGAATGACTAATAACCCAATAAGAGTTCATCTGCTGCCATCTACTGGTTATAGTGGTTATTTGATGTATTTTTTATTTTAAATAATTGTTTGTTTACCACAAAAAATGTTATTAAAATAGTTTAAAGTGCTGTAAATAGTTGTGTTGTCACTGAAAAGTGCTTGAATTTCTCTCTCAAAAGGTTGTACAAACCCTGAAATGAATGCGGTAATAACATGTGTCTATTTCTGCCGCAGCAGCATGTGATCCTGTAGTTAGCATTACTTCTGGTTTTCTACATCAGCGCTGTTTGAAGTGTCTCATGTGCAACAGCTCTTATTATTTGATGCTTCAGCTGTATTATTGCAGAGCTCTAAAGATTATTTCCTATTACAGCAAATCTAAATCTGCTTGAAGCGTTATAACCATCAGCACTATTAATAAAGAGAGAAGAATAAACAGCAACCTGTTTGTTGTTCAGTATCTTCAGTGTGTTTGATTCTGCAGGGTTCTGGATCTCTCATCTTCTCTCTGTCCTCTTTAATAAACTCAGCTCTTCCTGATGCTCTGATGCTCGTCTTCACTTGTAAACTGATGGGAATATTCCAGCATTTATTGCTGAATTACTGTGGGCGGAGCTTCACTGATGATGTGATTATTGTGGGCGGAGCTTCACTGATGATGTGATTCTTGTGGGAGGAGCTTCACTGATGATGTGATTCTTGTGGGAGGAGCTTCACTGATGATGTGATTCTTGTGGGAGGAGCTTCACTGATGATGTGATTCTTGTGGGCGGAGCTTCACTGATGATGTGATTCTTGTGGGCGGAGCTTCACTGATGATGTGATTCTTGTGGGAGGAGCTTCACTGAAGAATCTATCTCAAGTGTTTCTGCTGTGATGTTATTTCTACTCTTCTGACATCTTTGACAGATCAGATTTGTTACTTTACATTGTTAAAATATACTGGAACAGAAACTGCTAAATACTTTACGCTGAGCCTATAATGAGCCACGTGACACATTTTAAATCTATGTTAATATAGATAAATATGAGTAAAGTTTGACAATGGAAACAATAAATATTCCTCGTGCCGCTTTATTTTAAAAGGTTTATGATCTTTGTCTTCTTTGATCTAAGTTGATTATTGAAATGAATGTATAGTTATCATAAAAGCAGACTATATTTAGATTCATATGGACTGCTGTAACCTGTAGTGGCTGATGAAGATGAGTGTCATTAGTGTTTGTGTTATTGATGTTTCATGTCATATTGTGATAATAACAGTATTATCTTTCAGTAGAGCATGTTTTATAGGCTTTTCTCTTCTATCCTGACTCTTATAATCAGTTTCTAACAGAAACACTCAGAATAAAGTGAGATGATCTGCTGATGATCCTGAATGTCTTGTTGAATGAGTGTTGATCGTCTGAGACTCATCAATATTAACAGCTGCTGAAAACACTTTATTTCATGTCAATAGTTCCTGTTTTCACCTCCTTTATTATGCTGATGTCTTCAGATCTCCTGAAAATGCTCATTTAAAGCTTGTTTCATTGTCAACAGACTGAGGGGTGTTTGTTACAAACATGTGCTTTTGTTTCTGACTTTATACTTTCAAATGTTTGTTTTTTTTCCTTCCTAGATATCTGCTGTTATTTTAATAAAGAAACAGAATAATGTTAGAATTAGAAATAAAAATTTGGTAATTATCATCAGTTTTTTTATGATAGACAGATATAGATGCTTAAATGTGTCAATTAGTATATGAGTCAAAGACAAAACGTTTTTTTTTTTTTTTTAGCAATAAATAAATAAAAATCAGGCATATTTAGAGCAAAAATCATTTGAGGACATATTCAAATACTATATTTAAGGATCGTATATAGTGCAGTCCCAGAATATTCATTAATTGTCATTTTAAATCGTTATATTTGCCGCTATCCTTCACACCACTAGGTTTTACCCAATTGTTAGCAAGAACTTTTTAATAATTTAAATTATGATCAAATACAGTATGATAATTTTTTTCTTTTACATATTTTAATAAGTACAGGTCAGAATAACTATGTTGTTTTATATAAGTATATCTGTTATGCTGAATGATGATCAGACATTATTTCACACATATTTTGACATTTTGTTTTCACAAAAGTTATTTGAAAAATATAGACACTTTTGTAAATTTAGTTTGATGCAGACACAAAAATTTGACATCTGGATCCAGTAACAGCTATATTAAAAACTGATATATTTTTTTATTTTGGCAGATCAGCTCCTCTCACAGCAATTACATTACTTTTTTTTTGCGTTCTTTCAATTCTGCTAAGAGCCCACAGTGTGATGTTGGGGTGTGATTTTGAAAAAAAAAAATAATAATAATAAAATAAATATTTGAAGGATTTTTCTATAATGATACTTACAGGATTTTGTGCTGGTCTTGGCTTGTTTATGATAAATAAATATGACACTAAACCACCAGCAGGTGACATAAAGTCTCTGTGTTAATGAGAGATGCATTGAATCGTTCACTCAACCCACTGAGTGACTGACTCGCTGCGTTCGAAATCGCATACTTCCCTACTATATAGTAGGCAAAAAGCAGTAGGCGAGCGAATAAGTATGTTTGAATCATAAGTGTTCATAAAAGAGTAGGCGAGGAATACCCGGATGTCCTACAGCTTCAGCCCAGATTCTGAAGTGTTCATCGACGGACACTTTTCTATCCCAGAAGCCCACGGGAGAGGATACGTCATCACCGTACAGGGCGGAGAACAGCGACGAGGCTGTTTACAAATGTGAGTATTACAAACCAAAACACGGTTCCTTGTGTAAAAATCACGTTTGTTGAGCTACTGTAGAGCGAACTGTTGAATTGCTTAAGGTGTAAACGCTAAACAGTGCAGTTTATTTATGGCTTTAAGGTAAAAACACGTTTTATTATGTAAAGCGAACAGAGGAGCTCCCGTAGCACACGTACGTCACCAGAGTGGATTTACATAAACCATATACATCTTAAAGACGATTACTAAGTGTCTGTTTAATATGAGACAGAAACATGTTCTAAAAGATTGCAGATGAGCACATCTATAGACATGAACACACATCTGATGAGTGATGTATGTGTGTTATTATGTAGAGTTCACTGATGTCAACACTGCTTTACATGAAAGTAAGTAATGTAAATATAAACATCTACATGAAGTTACTAAACGTAAATTATCTCTTTTATTTGTCTTTTAGTCTGTTGTTAAACTGAGGAAGATTTGTGTTGGATAAAAAGAGAGTTAACACATCAGCATCTACCTCAACATGTAAATGCAGAACTGAGCAGATAAATCACAGCTGACTGAATCTTGTCTGATGTTACAGGACAGATGAGACACACGTGTGTTTATCTGCTGAAGAGTGACTGATGAAGCAATGCTGCCATCAAAGCCTCTCAGTGAGTACACTACAGACATCAATAAAACATCTTTGAAATCTTAAGTTGTAGTTTATTTTAATTATTGCAATTTCAAACAGAGCTATTACAGCACTTTTCTGATTCTTGATTGCTGTGCCTTTGCTGCAGATCTTCTGTGGTGGAGCAGGACCTGCAAGGAAAGGTTATGGCAGGGTTTCATACAACATCAGTCAATGAAACCCGAGTTTCAGAAGCTTCAAAGTTTCAAGTTTAAGTCTGTTTAAATGTTTTACCGTTAGTTGTGTTCGTGGAGAGCAGGCACACACATGTTTGGGGCAGACACAGCGATAGCCAGATTGTCCTGCACATGTTCTCCTGCTCTTGCTTCAAGGTTGTATATCCTGAATATATGATTTATGATCTGCTTTGTAAAAAAAAAAGAGGTGTTAAGATGTAAGGTTAATGTACATCCAGCCTGTTACTTATGTTTTAATCCATTACCATGTTCAAAACAGTTTTTCTGTAATCAAATTCTATAAAAAGAGTCTGATCTACCATGACACACAATGAAATGGCCTGTGATATTACAAAACCATACACATAAAGTATTTCTTTATGATATAAGTCAGGGGTATTCAATTAAAGCTCCAAGAGGCGTGGCCTCTATATTTTCTTCCAAGCAGAGGTCCGGACAAAAATACATAAATCAATTTTAAAAAGTACATTTTTACTTGTATTGTATTTATACATTTAGATGCATGCGAGGCCATGTGACAGAAAAAATACTGTTCAGGGTTTTCTTCCTGAAATCTATTCTATTTCAATATTTTACTTAAAAGCATTATCTACTAAAAACAATGTAGCTACAATAATCAAAACGTTCTCATCTTGAACAGAAAAGAAAAATAACTAGCAGTTTCAAAGTTTAAATTCTATCCTAGCCATCTAACAACAATTTCCCCAATTATAATAAATAATAAATGTTCTTAGCCTGCAGATTAATAATGCTAAATGTAGATCAGAAACGTCTTGTCACATCTGGTTTGAACACTCAGAGTCACAGGTTATAGTACAGATATATAAATAGTAAGAAAAATAACTATATTTGCAGCACTGTTTTTTTTCTTCTGCGGTCCGCCTTTTGAATATCAGTTATATAAGTATTTTAGGATAAAAGACTCAAGTTGCTTTTAAAATATTCACGAGTCCTTTTCCTCGAGTCGAGTCAAGTCTGGAGTAATTTCAGGTCGTGTCTGAAGTCTATAAAAATGCGACTCGAGTCGGAGTCACTAACTCGAGCGCCATCTCTGCCGTAAACTCTGCGAAGGCTGATTAAACAGCACTAGGCAGGGTTTTCAAGTTACTGATGCTATGTGTGTTAGTGCACCTCTCCATTTTATCTTTATTATTATTATTAATATTGCACAACTTTCATACAAGAACAGGGGAAGATGGTTGTATCTTTTACAATAAACAATCATAATGATAAAAAAAAGGAAAACATAAATATAATGGGTTTGCATACAAAGTATGAGATTACATTCACACAAAAAAAGCACAATGACAAGGTTAAATATCTTTGAATAATCATAATATTCATATTATCGTAATGCATCAAAAATTGCATTTTTGTTGTTGTTGTTTTTGTTATTTATAAGCCTGAGGGATGAAACGAGACTTAAATTCAACAAGAAACCAACATATTTACAGATTTAAACCTGTCGCTCTTATCGCTCTTTTTTTTGTGTGCAATTGTATGTTTACTGTATTCGAGTTTCATCAGTCAAAATTCCTCTATCTCCGTTGTGCATTTTATTCAGCGATTACTGGATACCTTTTTTTTTAATTATTATTAAATGTCAGTCATATTAAAGCCAATGAGCATAACACCTGTCATTCCAACTTTTCTTCTTTTCATTATTATTATTATTATTATTTTTCTGTATCAAAATTTACTGTATGTTCTCATATTTTACATATTGTAGTCTATGTTCAATATTTTTCTATACAATGTCATAGGTCACATGATAACGTCAACATGGCGGATCGCATTCATACTCAACGAGCCCTGCGTTCATTCGGAAGGGCTCATCCCTTCGCCCTAATGCCTTCAAAGGGTTCACCCTCCGGAGTGAGAGCTTCAAAGGGTTGAAGGGTGTAGGGGACCAAACAACTGTTTCTTGAAGTGCCCTTCTGTGCCATTATACGGAGACGCCGTCATCATGCAAAGAATCAGCGCAAAGGATCATGGGGGCCCGCAGTGTCCATCAGTTGTGGCCCTTTGAAGTGGCTAATTCTGAGCACTTCGGTTTGGAACGACACTTCAATATGGCGACCGTGATTGTTTTCACTCCGAAGTGCGATAAATCCCGTCTGGAACGAACCGGAGATTTGGCTGTAGAGTACGTACTGTTTTAGCGCTCGTTAAGAAAGCACTTATTGAATTTAAGTACCTGCTCATTGAGTTTGCAGGTTTCGAACGCAGCCATTGTCTGATAAAGGAGCGAGTCATAAAGCTTTCGGACGCAGCTGCAGCGTCGAGTCTGAGGAGAGGTCAGTAATATTTCACGTACGAGACACATTTTCCACGTTTGGACTGATAATGTGGCTGTTACTGTATGTCTCGTGATCACTGAGTGTAATGCATTGCTGCTGCGATTTTATTTATAGGCAGCGGCTTTTTGCACTAAGTGTAAATATTGATAGATGCTATTTACAGTAAGTGCAAATAGCATAATTTCTTAGCGAGAGATACTATTTACACTGTCAAAATAGCAGTATTTTTTAACAATATTTACACTAAGTGCAAATAGCTATATTCTATTTACACTATGTTAAAATAGCAAGATTTTCTTCTATTTACTTATTGCAAATAGTGGCAATTATCTGCACCTCATTATTGTAGTACATTATAAAACAGTACGCAATAATAACGTATTGAGTGTAAATTATAGTTTAATTCAAATTATTAAGGCAGCGGCTATTTTTAAGTGTAAATATCAATAGATGCTATTTACAGTAAGTTTCAAATAGCATATTTTCTTAGCGATATATACTATTTACACTAAGTGCAAATAGCAATGGATTCTATTTACACTGTTAAAATAGCAAGATTTTCTGTTATTTATACTACTTATTGCAAATAGTAGCAATTATCTGCACCTCGGTATTGTAGTATATTACACAACAGTACGCAATAATAATGTATTGAGTGTAAATTATAATTTTAATGCAAATTATTAAATGGATGCCACCTTATTGGGACAATAAAGCCCTCCCTACACCTACCCTAACCCTACCCGATACTTTTATTTTCAACTTTTTGATTATTTCCCTCATTTTTATTGAAAATAATTTCCTTTACGATGCAATATGAGATTTGAAAAGGGAGAAAAAAAGGCAGGTTCAAACTCGAAAAAACAAGCGCTTTTATCATCTACATCACTGACACTGATGTTAAAAGAGCGTCTTTTTTCAGTGTTGACTACTCAATCACACGTTGGTGGGCGGAGTTAGTGTAAATAGCCTTTGCCAACTTTGCACTCAGTGTAAATAGACACTCCGTATTTTTAAAAATGTATAGTATTAAAGTAGTATAGGTAATAAATAAATAAATGGCGCCCCTAGCATTAGCCTATTCCGCCTCTGCCACGGGCCGGCCCTGACTGCTCTAACGTAACACTTACTTTCAGTTTCAATTAACTAATTCACTTACACTTTTTTGTAGGCTATATAGTGCATATTTAAGGTAGCAATACATCATATTTATTAATATTAATAATATGACAATAGCTGTAGTTAATATTGGTTAAATGGGAGGAACAGCTAGGGAAAATTAATGATAAAAGCACTAATGTTCATTTACTGAAGTGTCATTCAAATTACTGCACAATAATAATAATAATAATAATAATAATAACTTCATGGCAATAATAACATCCTCAGCAAACCTTAGACAAAGTTGGATTAATATGTATGTACTGTACCGGTCAAAAGTTTGGACACATTACAGTTTTTAATGTTGTTTTAAAGAAGTCTCCTATGATCATCAAGCTATAAGGTCTGTTTTGGGTTCTGGTTGATGTTCTTGTTTTCATGTCTTTTATTTTGAAGTTTAGTTATAGTTCCTGTTTGTGTCTTGCTTCCCTTGCCCTCATGTCTCTTTGATATTGGTTCCCCTGTTGAACGAATGAATGAGGCATTTATATAGCACTTCATTGTGTATTGCTACACCCAAAGCACTTTACACTCACGAGGGGGTCTCTCCTCAATCACCACCAGTGTGCAGCATCCACCTGGACGATGCGACAGCAGCCACAGGACAACGGCGCCAGTGCGCTCACCACACACCAGCTACAGGTGGAGAGGAGAGAGAGATAGAGCCAGTTCAATGAATGGAGATTATTAGGAGCCCGTGATTGACAAGGGCCAGAGGAGGGAATTTGGCCAGGACACCGGGGTTACACCCCTCTTTACGATGAGTGCCATGGGATTCAGGGGTTAAAGCAAAAAAAAAAATCTTTTGACTGGATTTTTTTCTTTGGCCAAACCCCATTCCACAGCCGTACCTGTCACACACCCAGTTTAAGAGCCGTGATTTTCTTCTTGTAATTAGGAGCGCTTGTCCTCCCAATTTAAAAAAATTAGGAGCACCTTCTGATCAATAATAAAAATTCTGATCAAAAATTAGCCTTTTTAATATGAGGTGACATTTGACTCAGAGTAATTTACAGGGGCATTTTCTTTCTACCTTTGTAAATGCATTTTTCTAATTGTATTAAATGTATGCAGTGTTTCCTCTAGGATTTATTCCAGCTGTGGAGGCAGGACTATCTCTCATGGACCATGCCCCCTCCCCACCCAACAATCACCTGCACTCAGAATCTAATTTATATTAACTAAAAAAAGACTAGTAAATAGTAAATAATAAAATAAGAACAAATAAATGAATGACAATCAATAGCACAAACAAAAACAATAACAAGATACAAATTAAATGATCAGTACTTAATTTTTTTCAGTTAGGTCCAACTATAATCTATTCAACTGTAAAATAACACTGGATAGTCTTCACTGTATAATGACAGACAGCAGCAGGTTTATTTAGGCTGCTGTCTCTTTAAGACCTCATGCACGGATCTAATATGTTATACATGGCTCTATGCTTTCTTTTCTTTTTAGGAGCTCTTGTCCTCCTAATTTAATTTGTACTCCAGAGGTGGCACAGAAGAACACAAAAGTGGCTTGTAGGTACATTTTCAGACGTTTAATGAGGCTCAGAGGTGGCATGAGTGCAGTTAAATTCAACAACAATACGCTACATGTTTCTTTTCCCCTCATTTTTTCCAGTTTACAGAAATCCGTCGTTAATCCCTGATAACTTTTAAAATGGAGTGAACACGGAGCAGTTTTTCCATGAGCGGGAACAGAAAACCTGGAGTGGATCGAGAGCGGAGTGAATACAGAACGCTTCGAGCGGAGAGAGGAACGTGCTTTCACTCCAATCCAGGCTTTGATCACACCCCCCTCAGCAGGCTGAATACACCTCCACTTTCCTTAATTTAAGGCCTATTCAAACTAAAATTAAGACATTTATTACACTATTTGAGAAATGTAAGCCTATTTACAGCCTTAAAATTATGAAAAGTGAATTTAAGACATTAAGGACAGGTGGGAACCCTGCAATTGACGGAAATCTGTCGTAGACTCGCTGAAAATAACGGAAATCCATCGTAGCGACGGAGAACTTTAATCCACAGAGAGTCAGGACCTCGGTTTAACGTCTCATCCGAAGGACGGTGCTTATTGACAGTATAGTGTCCCCGTCACTATACTGGGGCGTTAGGACCCACACAGACCACAGGGTGAGCGCCGCCTGCTGGCCTCACTAACACCTCTTCCAGCAGAAACCTAGTTTTCCCAGGAGTCTCCCATCCAGCTACTGACCAGCTCAACCCTGCTTAGCTTCAGTGGGCAACCAGTCGTGGGCTGCAGGGTTTATTGAACCCTGAATTGTTCATTGTCATGTTTTGATTGGTTGTCCTAGTCATGTGTCTTGTTTCCTATTGGTTTGTTCATGTCATGTTTGTTATAAGTATGTCATTGCCTCTGTTCCTTGTCATGTATTAATTTGTATCCTGCTGTCGGTGAGTCTAGTTTGTTTGTCCATGCCAAGTCAAGTCTGTTCTAGTGAAGTCCGCTCATGTCAAGTCTTCGTTTGTATGTTTGGATTTCGTGTCACTTTGTAAATTAACTGCACTTGGGTTCATCACTACGCTCGCCTTCAGTGGACAATCATTACATATACATTTATTTGATCAAAAATAGCCTAAAAAAAAAAAAATTATATTGTGAAATAGAAAAGTAAAAAATAATAATAATTCAATGGGTCAGTATTTATTTTCCTTTTTCTTTTTTAAAGAAATTAATATTTTTATTCATAAGGATGTGTTAAACTGATGCTTAAAATTCAGCTAAAACCATTTTTTTTATTAAAAAAAAAAGAAAAAAAAAAGGTTTCACAATATTTTAGTTCTTTCTGCATTTCTGATCAAATAAATGCAGACTTGATCATAAGCGACTTCTTTCAAAACCATAAAAAATTGTAATTTGTCTAAGCTTTTGACTCGTACTACGCAAGTAAAACTTTACAAATTTTAAAATGAAATGTATAAATATAAAGGTTAGGAATCATATTTGTTTTAAGTGCTTTTTATTGGGGGTGGGGGGCCTCCAAATGTCTAGAACCGGCCCTGGACAACACTTTGTATTTTCAAGGCTTCAAAGATAGTATCTGGAGGACATCTGCTTTACTTACATTAATGCTTAAATGTGCAAATTATTTAAGAATAAGTAAACTGATTTCTTGTTGATTTTGGCAAATCTGCTTCTTCCACACAGAAATTCATGTTCAGTGAAACTCCTCACAACAATCACACATTCAGCAATTCAGCAATAAATGCTGGAATATTCCCATCAGTTTACAAGTGAAGACGAGCATCAGAGCATCAGGAAGAGCTGAGTTTATTAAAGAGGACAGAGAGAAGATGAGAGATCCAGAACCCTGCAGAATCAAACACACTGAAGATACTGAACAACAAACAGGTTGCTGTTTATTCTTCATTCTTCATTAATAATGCTGACGGTTATAAAGCTTCAAGTAGTTTTAGATTGTTTGTGTTGTAATTGGAGAATTATTTAGAGCTCTGCAGTAATATAGCTGAATAATCAAATAATAAGGGACACTTTTTTGTAAACTGGGTACTTTTTTTCCACAAAATTATTTGTTAGTTAACTGTGTAGTTGATCAAACATATTTAATGGCTTTCCTGTAGCTCAAATAGTAGAGCATGGCGCTAGCAACACCAAGATCATGGGTTTGATTCCCAGGGAAAGCAAGAGCTGATAAAATGTAAAAACTGTAACTTGAATGCAATGTAAGTCGTTTTGGATAAAAGCGTCGGCTAAATGCATAAATGTAAAAAAAATGTAAATTTAATAGTTCTCCCTATAGAAACATGGGATGTGTGCCTATAATGTTTTAAAAATCATAATTTGAAGATCAGTGTACCTCATTCATTGACGAATGAAGAAGTTTCAGAGATGTATATATAAAATGTACTAGATGAATTTATAAAACTGTGTCAAAATGATCAAAATGTTGTATAGCAATTGTCTACTTTCTGCTGCTACATCAGGGTTCGTGTTTGTCTTTTCACATTTCTTTTTTTATGAGTTAATGAAAATAAACTATTTTTACTTTTATTTCAGAGTTGATTGAAGAAAATGAGGAGAATAAAGAATTGAGTGAAGTTGAGGGAAAAAATCACTTCAGAACTGGAAAAAAACCTTTGAGTTGCTCTCAAACTCAGAAAGATTTAAAGAAAAGAAGAGCCAAGAAATCTTTCACCTGCACTCAGTGTGGAAAGAGCTTCACATACAAACATCATCTTGAGCTTCACATAAGAGTTCGTACTGGAGAGAAACCTTACAAGTGTTCACACTGTGACAAGAGATTCAGTCACTCAGGAACCCGGAAAACACATGAGAGGATTCACACTGGAGAGAAACCTTACAAGTGTTCACACTGTGGCAAGAGATTCAAACGGTCAGGAGCCCTGAAAGCACATGAGAGGATCCACACTGGAGAAAAACCTTACAAGTGTTCACACTGTGACAAGAGATTCATTCAGTTATCAAATCTGAAAAAACATGAGAGGTTCCACACTGGAGAGAAACCGTACACATGTGATCAGTGCGGGAAGAGTTTCACACAAAAAGGAGTACTTACATTACACATGAGAGTTCATACTGGAGAGAAGCCGTTCACTTGTGATCAGTGCGGGAAGAGTTTCTCACACTCAGCACATCTTAAGCATCACATGAACATCCACACTAGAGAGAAACTGTACACATGTGATCAATGCGGTAAACAATTTCTGAGAGCTTCAGTCCTGAAGGAGCACCTGAGAGTTCATACAAAGGAGAAGCCACATTCATGTCATTTGTGTGGAAAGAGTTTTTCACATCTACGAAGTTTGAAAATACATCAGAAAATACACACTGGTGTGAGAGATTACATGTGCTTTGAGTGTGAGAAGACTTTTACTACAGCGAGCAGTTTAAAACTGCACCAAAGGATCCACACTGGAGAGAAACCTTACAAGTGTTCACACTGTGACAAGAGATTCAATCGGCCAGGAATCCTGAAAACACATGAGAGGATTCACACTGGAGAGAAACCTTACAAGTGTTTACACTGTGACAAGAGATTCAGTCATTCAGGAAATCTGAAAACACATGAGAGGATTCACACTGGAGAGAAACCGTATTACTGCACTGCATGTGGGACGTGTTTCAATAATTCATCTGCTCTACACGGACATACAAAAAACTATCACAGTTAGTATATCATCTCCAGATCTTTCAGGTCTGATTTGCGTCCTCACCAAATGTGACACAATAATGCATACTGCATCAAGCAGTAAAATATCATCTGGATAAATCTGTCATGACAAGCGACATGACAAAGAAACATTATCTAAAGTTTTCACAGTGAATAAAGTTCAACTTTATTCTAATGTGGACGATGGAGTCAACATGGAACTGCATTTCATCCTGCAGCATCTAGACAGACCAGGGACATATGTGAGGATCCTGTTTGTAGACTTCAGCTCCGCTTTTAACACCATCATCCCATCACTCCTCCAGCCCAAACTAACTCAGCTCTCCGTGCCCACCTCCGTCTTTCAGTGGATCAACAGCTTCCTGACAGACAGGCAGCAGCTAGTGAAGCTGGGAAAATACACATCCAGCACCCATACAATCAGCACTGGAGCTCCTCAGGGCTGTGTCCTCTCCCCACTGCTCTTCTCCCTCTACACCAACGACTGCACAGCTAAAGACCCCTCTGTCAAGCTCCTGAAGTTTGCAGACGACACCACACTGATCAGCCTCATCCAGGACGGTGACGAGTCTGCTTACAGACAGGAGGTTAAAGAGATGGCTGTCCGGTGTAGTTTTAGAGGAATAATGCCCATTTTCCACAAGTTGATATTATTCTTTAGGGTCTTAATGAAAAGTCTGTAACATAGTTTGGTTAAAATTGATCATTGGTAGTGTAGAAAACACCTTTTTTACCCTCTCAAAAACAGCTCTTGTCAGAGCAAGCGGTATTGTGTCATTCTCCTTTAAATGTTAATGAGCTCTGCTGACTCCGCCCCTCTCTTCCCAGCCTCTATCTGAGGGACTGTTTACTTTAGCCGCATTCATCCTGAAACTTGCTATTTAGCACATTATTAGGAAAGGAGATTTGGAAAGATTCATTTAAAAAACCTTGTACTCACTTTTTCTGGAGGTGTAACATCTGCTTATGATCCTTGATGGTCGTTGGGACTTCATGTCTTAAGAGACCCTTTTAGCCTTTTGACATTTGCATATAATTCACAGCCTGGCCCCACATTCTACCGTTATATGTGTGCTAAATTGCCAAGGGTTGTCCCCCCACTGTCAAAAAGATGCTAAACAGATCGACTATCTTTTCTCTCCATCGGACTTCAAACACATTCCAAGAGAACTAAATGACCCTCGGTGCCAGGCCTGGCTGACCTGTGGACTACCCCCACGATTACAAGATACATAACACACACATAGAGGCATTTTCTTTATTTAGACCATAATTAATCAGTTACAAATGTATCTGGTATATGCATGTGTTGCTTGTATGTTTCCTTATTATATTAGCCTAGTTACCACTCGTTATTCGTATTAGTAAGCTCTAAACACTCATATTCAGGTGTATGAATGTATCTCTGGTTTAATACCTTTTAGATGTCTCTTTCTTGATATCAAAATGATCTGCTCTTTATTCCTCACACAATGATGTACACTATGTGATCGTGAAATGCATCATACTATTTTTACTGTACTGTGAGGAAAATTACACCAGTCTCCAGATCAGTCGTAAAACATGCAAATTAGGTGTTAAGTGGGACAAAGAAACACTTTCCCGCTGAAACTATGTGCCTTGTTATTGGTCAAACTAACCAAAATGGGTGTTACAGGGAAACCAGATAAAACTTCTCCCACACCCAAAAGGCAGCGCTTCTTTTAACTTTCGGTGCCGTGGAGACACACATATCACCATGGAAACCTCACGACTCCCCTTCCGGGGGGAGTCCGAGCTTCTGACAGTTTTGAGTTCAGTAACTTTGTCGATTCACTTCGGACTAATCAACCCATGGCTGGAATGACGAAGCTTTCACTCCTAAAGGAATTCACCAGGAATCTACGCATTATACATGCACCAGGATGCTTTACTCAGCACCCACAAAACCCATGCAAGTAACCGCTTGTTAACCATTTAGATGCGCTTCTAGGCTTCGACCCCTTTTAATTAAGGTGATGTGATTATCTGATGGTTCTTAACAGGTTGTAGTTAGCTGATGTGTAAATTCTGCCATTACACTCTACTCTCTCTCTCTCTCTCTCTCTCTCTCTCTCTCTCTCTCTCTGTGTATGTTTGTGTATAGTTCGATGTTGCATGTTCCCCTGTAGTGTAGTTTAATAAACATCCATAAGTATTCACACTTGGTCGTCTGTGTCTGCTGCTCTCAGAACGAGGTCACTTTAATGTCCGGTCTTGTTACATGCTCGAGGAGCAATGTTTCAGTAAGGAAATTATTTGTCGTGGCCAGAGAAATAATTTTCCTTAGAGTCAATAGACGGTCCGTGCTGCAGACGAAATAATCATTTTATTGTACTATTAAGCTACAGTTAATTCCTGAAGATGGATATATAATTGATAACAACCCGTTATGATTAATTATGTTCATCTCACTTAGAGCAAATATGCTACAGAGGTGAAGCTGGATCACGAATGATTCCCGCGAACATAGACGCATTTATGTAGGTGGAGGGCGCATTCCCTTCAGAACCAAACCTAATCCTCTTCAGGCGCTCAGATGACGGGAGTAAATGACTACTGCTATGTTCATTATTACATCCAACAACAAAACACCTCAATCGCTTAGGAGTCATTCTTGTCTACATCTGCTCCGGCGGTGAAACAACTGATGACAGCTCACTCAGGGCGGGTCTGAGGTAAGACACCAGTGCAGTCTGTGCTGAAAGCTAAAGTCAATCAACAATCGTGGGAGGGGCCTCCATCTGTGTGATGTCACACATCAGACGGCTGATTTTGAGAAAGCGGAAAACATTTAACGAGATTACAAAAAAACCCCGGGTGGATTTTTATCATTATAGGGTGGTTGTGTACACACACACTGCCAACACACATTTCAGTTCAAACAACTTGTAAAAGTGCATGTAGCATTATATGACCCCTTTAACAACCTAGAGCTCAACACGCTCAAAACAGTGGAGATGACTTCAGGAGAAACCCCCTTGCTCCCCCACTCACCATCATGAACAGCACTGTGACTGCAGTGGAGTCATTCAGATTCCTGGGATCCACCATCTCCCAGGACCTGAAGTGAGACATTCACATAGACTCCATTGTGAAAAAGGCCCAGCAGAGGTTTTACTTCCTTCGTCAGCTGAGGAAGTTCAACCTGCCACAGGAGCTGCTGAATCAGTTCTACTCCGCCATCATTGAATCCATCCTCTGCACTTCAATAACTGTCTGGTTCAGCTCAGCTACCAAATCTGACCTCAGAAGACTACAGAGGGTAGTCCGGACTGCTGAGCGAATCATTGGTACAACCCTCCCCACTCTCCAAGAACTGTACTCATCCAGAGTGAGCAAAAGGGCTGGTAAAATCACTCTGGACCCTCACATCCATCACACTCCCTCTTTGAACTGTTACCATCTGGTCGACGCTACAGAGCTCTGAGCACCAGAACGACCGGCACAGGAACAGTTTCTTCCCTCAGACAATCCATCTCATGAACACTTGACAATAACGTGGAACACACAACACTATTATACATAACACATACTTATTTACATCTCAAATTTGCACATATCATACCTGTACACATACATAATTGTCTATATTCTATATTGAGTTTTTGCTTTTTTGTACATTGCCTATTTTGTATATTTGTATATTATTATTTTTATTATCTGTGTCCTGTCGCTGTCTTTCTGTTGCACTGTGGAGCTTCTGTCACTATAACAAATTCCTCATATGTGTAAACATACCTGGCAATAAAGCTCATTCTCATATTTTCATTCTCTCATCTTCATCTTCAAAACCAGCAGATCCAACTGTGAGATTCAGCTTAAAGATGGAGTTCCTCCCCAAAGAACAATGTCAAAAAGTTTGTCTTGTATGCCATTTTGCTTCATTATATCAGTGTTCCACATGTGGTGATACATCGTTGTAACGAACACAGCTCTACTGGGTACCTCCAAGAAAATCCCCATCCTCCTCCTCCATACCTGCAGACTTAGCACAAATGACATCCCATATAGCACTGCATTTCAGCTAAAACATTATCAATTTAGATGTACAGTAGTATATTAATGAAAATTGACTCAAATTAATGAAGCTTTGGTTATTGATTGTATATTATCAGGTTTGGGGCATTTCTAATAAAGAGACAAGGATGCAGGGCCGCTGCTGGCCAAACGGATGCCCTAAGCAGGATTGTATTGTTGTGCCCCCTCCCTTAAATATTATGGAAGTTAAAAAATTTTTAAAAAAGTCACATGAAAATGAACATGAAAACTCGGAGAGAATATTAGATGTGTTGAAGGTGGTGAAATTATTACCGACATTAAAAAACATTATTAACCTCAACACCCAAAAAAGTTTCACAGGATTATGAATGTAGCCTACATGAAATTGACGCTCGTTTTCATCTTTTTTTTGTTTTTCTTTCCTTGGCGCCGGATTGCTGATGTCTTTTCATGGGCATAGTTGTCCATCAGTTATGATCATTTGCATTCAGCCGCAAACATGCGGGAATGGCGCATCAAGTTTTTTTTTGTTGAGCAACTGGGATGGTTTAATTATGAGAACTATTAATGAATTAAAAACTACATATTCTAAACATATATATATAATCTTGACACTGTCTTTTTTAAAAAAAAAATGTAAGTGCTTTAGTCAAGCCCCTTACTCATCTAATTAATCTTTCTATCAGAACTGGGCAGTTTCCTGATAGTTGGAAAAAAGCATTGGTAAAGCCTATTTTCAAATCTGGGAATTCAGAGGACATGGTTAATTATAGGCCAATTAGTCTTCTTCCAGTTCTTTCTAAAGTGCTGGAAAAGGTTGTATCAGAAAAATTTTTGCATCACTTAGAGAATAATAATCTTTTACATCCTTTACAATTTGGTTTTAGACATAACTATTCTACAGAAACAGCTACTTGCTTATTATTAGAAAATATTAAGCGGTCACTTGATAAAGGACTCAAAGTTGGTGCAGTATTCCTGGATTTGAAAAAGGCATTTGATACCGTAAATCATAATATTTTAATGTCAAAAATAAAAATCTCTGTTATGGTTTGATTCGTATCTAAAAAGTCGTGAACAAAGTGTTGTCATTAATAATGTTAAGTCAGTTCCTCATAATATTGATATAGGAATTCCTCAGGGAACAATTTTGGGTCCGATTCTTTTTAGTATTTATATTAATGATCTTCCAGAAATGTGTCCTGATGCAAGTCTTCAAATGTATGCTGATGACACGGTCATCTATGTATCTGGTAGGAATTGTGTGGAAATTGAAGAAAAGTTATCAAGAAATTTAGAGAAAGTGCCAGCTTGGCTTGATGCCTCTTTTTTAACTTTAAATACTAAGAAGACAAAGTCCATATGTTTTTCAATAACAAAATTACCGGTAACAGAATCATTAAACATTAGAATTAAAAATGAGATTATAGAACAAGTATCAGAAGAAAAATATCTTGGTATGATTTTAGATTCTCAGTTAAATTTTAAAAGTCAAGTTATTTGAAACATATAGACGCTTGCATTTAGCTGATTTTCTATGTAAAATCACTTTTGTAAATTTAATTTGATGCAGACTCTAAAATTTGACATCTGGATTTTTTGTGTTCTTTTAATTCTAAGAGGACACAGTGTGATTTTGAGGGAAAAAAATAAATGTTCTCTCAATATTTTAAGTGATTTTTTAGTATAATGATACTTCCAGGATATTGTGCTGATTGTGTTTTTGTGCTGGTCTTGGCTTGTTTAGGATAAATAAATATGACACTAAACCAGTAGGTGGCATAAAGTCCCTGTCTTAATGAGTGATGCATTGAACTGTTCATTGATCAAATAAATGTAATAGTTCTCACGACAGAAACATGAGATTTGTGGCTGTAAAGTTTATAAAATAATAACTACAAGATAAGTGAAACCAGATCACCAAAGTCTGAAATCACGGTAGTTTGTCTTTATGTGCTGAGCAACAAAGTTAGTTTCGACAGAAGAAGATGAGCAACAGAACATTTTCTGACTGTTTGGTATCTGCTTGGAAAGAATCTCATTATTATGAGACATTAAGTACCACCGCTCCGACTTTGAAGACACTGATTAGCATGCTCGGGAGTGTTTGATTAGGGTCAGAGCTAAACTCTGCAGGAAAGTGGATCTCGTGAGCCAGATTTGAGGATCCCTGGCCTACAGTTTATGAAACAACAGGTTCTGAAAAGGTCTCTTTTGGTTTGAGCCATTCCAGTTCAATTGAGTGGCTAAAGAAGGGCCAGTCAATGTTAGTATTTCTCCTAGTTGCATTACAGGGCTGCCTACACCAAACCTGCATGGGCCCAAAGGTACAAAAGTTGTTCTGGACCCACACTGGGCCATGATGGAGTTAATGTGGACAGTCCGCTACTGTGGTCTGCTCACAGAGAGCCTGTGGTGAGCCCAAAGCTGTGGCCCTCGCCTGAGCAAGCCTGCACTGGGCCTGTTTAGGTTTGGTGTGGGCTGGTCCTAGCACACTGTGCCCACAAACAGCCAGCATGGGCCCCGCAGCGACATGTTTGCAGGGTCTGGGGTCTAAAAGGTGTTAAAACCAACAATGCTTCTGTATGCTTTGCAGACTTAGTGTATTAGAGATGTGCATGATTACTAATGTCTTTATAATACTCTATGCATGGCTAAACATGACTAAGCATAAGTGCAGGGGGCTGACCCTTCTCTTATCTGATCACTGAAAGCTATACGAATGTATGGACTTCCTGACTTGGGGCTTTTTCTATACTTCCAACCTTCTCTTCTTCTTCTCTCACATCTCAGGCGCCTATCTATCCTATTGATTGTTTGTTTATATTACCCAAATGTGGTAACTCAGATTCATTACTCAGATTGGTAAATCTATAGATTGATAAGATGTATTTTTACTCTGAACTTAAACGTCTGACTCGGATCTGATTTGCATCGCTGTATTTTTTTTTGTGAAACTTGTATCTGGTGAAGATCAGGTTAGCTTTTGGCATTACATACTCCCCAAACTTATCATAGTAGTTTTTTGGATTCGTCGGCTGTTACTGTCCACATATTGTAAACATTCACTCTTTTTTGCCTACCCAAAGAAGCAGATAGCTGCACTTAGTTGGACATGTCGTCCAGCGGCCCGGAGAACATGAGCTGGACGTGCTGGTGAAATCTCCCAATCCATCCTCGGCGAGGGAACCCCTGCTAGAGACGTTCAGCAGGTGCAGAGTTGATGAGAGTCCAGGAACCGGGTTGGGATCCGCTGGTCTATATAAATCTGCTTTAGCTACATCAGGTTCCTCATTCCTGGTCCTGGAGAACCACTTTACAACTCTAATTAAACACACCTGAATCATCTAATCCAGGTCTTTGAGTTTCAGCCAGGTGTGTGAATGAGGAACCCTGCTTCACATAAAATCATTGAAATAAACACTGAATCAATGACACTAACAGTGCACTTGTAGATGGTGCAGCAGCTATAGCAAACCTTTATGCGAAAGGAAAAGTAGAGTTTCAGTTGTAGAAAGCCAGTTAAAGAAAGAAGCGGAAC